>NC_087399.1:13846016-13906016 GCF_031307605.1 Tribolium castaneum
AACAATAACATTAATAATAATAATACTAATAGTACTAAATTTGCTTATATGCAAACGCTTAATTAAGGTAACAGTGTTTTGGTTTCTTGCTTATATCTCGAAAACAGTTACTCCTATCAATTTTTATCTTTTTACTAAAATTCAAGCTGATAAAATTTCCTACAAAATAGTTATTTGCATTTTTCATGTAGGACTAACCATAAGCGAGATATATGATTGAAAATAATTAATATTTAAAAAAAAAGTGCTTTAACAGAAAATGTCTTGTGATTTAAAATACACTTAATTTATTAGGTCCAATACTTTATTAGAAAAAAAGGGGGTGACATATAAGTCACTGAAGTCTTTAGAGTCGATTTTAAATGCTGCATTTTCGTCTTCGTCTCAAACATTGAAAACTGAATTACATTTTTGTTCTGAAACGGTAACAGTTTTTACATTGGTTTTTTGCTTATATCTCGAAAACAGTTACTCCTATCAATTTTTATCTTTCTTTCAAAATTAAAGCTGATAACATTTCCTACAAAACAGTTATTTGCATTTTTCTTGTAGGACCAACCATAAGCGAGTTATAAAGTTGGATATAAATAATATTTAACAAAAACTTGCTTAAAAAGAAAATGTTTGAAATACTGAAATTAAACTAAATTAATTGTGTCAAACACTTTAGTAGAGAAAAAAGAAAAAGACATAAAAGTCACCAAAGTCTTTAGAATCGTTTTTAGTCGTCATATTAATAACAATAACATTAATAATAATAATACTAATAGTACTAAATCTGCTTATATGCAAGCGCTTTATTAAGGTAACAGTTTTTTGGTTTCTTGCTTATATCTCGAAAACAGTTACTCCTATGAATTTTTGTCTTTTTTTCAAAATTAAAGCTGATAAAATTTCCTACAAAATAGTTATTTGCATTTTTCTTGTAGGACCAACCATAAGCGAGTTATAGAGTTGGATATAAATAATTTTTAACAAAAATTTGCTTTAAAATAAAATGTTTGAAAAACTGAAATTAAACTAATTTAATTGTGTCTAACACTTTAGTAGAGGAAAAAGGAAAAGACATAAAAGTCACTAAAGGTTTCAGAGTTGTCTTTAGTTGTCATATTAATAACAATAACATTAATAATAATAATACTAATAGTACTAAATTTGCTTATATGCAAACGCTTAATTAAGGTAACAGTGTTTTGGTTTCTTGCTTATATCTCGAAAACAGTTACTCCTATCAATTTTTATCTTATTACTAAAATTCAAGCTGATAAAATTTCCTTTAAAATAGTTATTTGCATTTTTCATGTAGGACTAACCATAAGCGAGATATATGATTGAAAATAATTAATATTTAAAAAAAAAGTGCTTTAACAGAAAATGTCTTGTGATTTAAAATACACTTAATTTATTGGGTCCAATACTTTATTAGAAAAAAAAGGAAGTGACATAAAAGTCACTGAAGTCTTCAGAGTCGTTTTTAAATGCTGCAGTTTCGTCTTCGTCTCAAACATTGAAAACTGAATTACATTTTTGTTCAGTAACAGTCACAGTTTTCTTATTGGTTTTTTGCTTATATCTCGAAAACAGTTACTCCTATCAATTTTTATCTTTCTGTCAAAATTAAAGTTGATAAAATTTCCTACAAAATAAATATTTGCATTTTTCTTGTAGGACCAACCATAAGCGAGTTATAGAGTTGGATATAAATAATATTTAACAAAAATTTGCTTTAAAATAAAATGTTTGAAAAACTGAAATTAAACTAATTTAATTGTGTCTAACACTTTAGTAGAGGAAAAAGAAGAAGACATAAAAGTCACTAAAGGTTTCAAAGTTGTCTTTAATCGTCATATTAATAACAATAACATTAATAATAATAATACTAATAGTACTAAATTTGCTTATATGCAAACGCTTAATTAAGGTAACAGTGTTTTGGTTTCTTGCTCATATCTCGAAAACAGTTACTTCTATCAATTTTTATCTTTCTTTCAAAATTAAAGCTGATAACATTTCCTACAAAATAGTTATTTGCATTTTTCTTGTGGGACCAACCATAAGCGAGTTATAAAGTTGGATATAAATAATATTTAACAAAAACTTGCTTAAAAATAAAATGTTTGAGATACTGAAATTAAACTAAATTAATTGTGTCTAACACTTTAGTAGAGAAAAAAGAAAAAGACATAAAAGTCACCAAAGTCTTCAGAATCGTTTTTAGTCGTCATATTAATAACAATAACATTAATAATAATAATACTAATAGTACTAAATCTGCTTATATGCAAGCGCTTTATTAAGGTAACAGTTTTTTGGTTTCTTGCTTATATCTCGAAAACAGTTACTCCTATGAATTTTTGTCTTTTTTTTCAAATTAAAGCTGATAAAATTTCCTACAAAATAGTTATTTGCATTTTTCTTGTAGGACTAACCATAAGCGAGTTATAGAGTTGGATATAAATAATTTTTAACAAAAATTTGCTTTAAAATAAAATGTTTGAAAAACTGAAATTAAACTAATTTAATTGTGTCTAACACTTTAGTAGAGGAAAAAGGAAAAGACATAAAAGTCACTAAAGGTTTCAGAGTTGTCTTTAGTTGTCATATTAATAACAATAACATTAATAATAATAATACTAATAGTACTAAATTTGCTTATATGCAAACGCTTAATTAAGGTAACAGTGTTTTGGTTTCTTGCTTATATCTCGAAAACAGTTACTCCTATCAATTTTTATCTTTTTACTAAAATTCAAGCTGATAAAATTTCCTATAAAATAGTTATTTGCATTTTTCATGTAGGACTAACCATAAGCGAGATATATGATTGAAAATAATTAATATTTAAAAAAAAAAGTGCTTTAACAGAAAATGTCTTGTGATTTAAAATACACTTAATTTATTGGGTCCAATACTTTATTAGAAGAAAAAGGAAGTGACATAAAAGTCACTGAAGTCTTCAGAGTCGTTTTTAAATGCTGCAGTTTCGTCTTCGTCTCAAACATTGAAAACTGAATTACATTTTTGTTCAGTAACAGTCACAGTTTTCTTATTGGTTTTTTGCTTATATCTCGAAAACAGTTACTCCTATCAATTTTTATCTTTCTGTCAAAATTAAAGCTGATAAAATTTCCTACAAAATAGTTATTTGCATTTTTCTTGTAGGACCAACCATAAGCGAGTTATAGAGTTGGATATAAATAATATTTAACAAAAATTTGCTTTAAAATAAAATGTTTGAAAAACTGAAATTAAACTAATTTAATTGTGTCTAACACTTTAGTAGAGGAAAAAGAAGAAGACATAAAAGTCACTAAAGGTTTCAAAGTTGTCTTTAATCGTCATATTAATAACAATAACATTAATAATAATAATACTAATAGTACTAAATTTGCTTATATGCAAACGCTTAATTAAGGTAACAGTGTTTTGGTTTCTTGCTCATATCTCGAAAACAGTTACTCCTATCAATTTTTATCTTTCTTTCAAAATTAAAGCTGATTACATTTCCTACAAAATAGTTATTTGCATTTTTCTTGTAGGACCAACCATAAGCGAGTTATAAAGTTGGATATAAATAATATTTAACAAAAACTTGCTTAAAAATAAAATGTTTGAAATACTGAAATTAAACTAAATTAATTGTGTCTAACACTTTAGTAGAGAAAAAAGAAAAAGACATAAAAGTCACCAAAGTCTTCAGAATCGTTTTTAGTCGTCATATTAATAACAATAACATTAATAATAATAATACTAATAGTACTAAATGTGCCAGTCTAACGAGACTGGTGCGTGGGAGTATTTTTGAGTAAAGATGACTTTGAAATTTTGAACGAATTGGTAGCGTGGATTTGTTTTCGTTTTAGTGGCGATTGGCACCTTATTGAGTTCAGACGATCCTTGAGGTTGAAACAAAGGGGAGGATCGCTTACCTTGGTCGCCGATCCGCCTGAAATAATCTCTCGGGGATCACTTCACAGTGCACTCAAGAAAACACAAGTTTCAGCGAAACCAGCCGTTTATTTTACAACACTGACGAGCAAATAAAAGAAAATTAATAATGGATACAAAAAAAAAAATAAAAAAAAAATAAGAATTCTCCTACTGATCACGCAAACGTAATGGTCACAAGAACTGTTCGATTTCGGAATCAAACAAGAACTAACTAAACTTCGGAATTTTGAAATTAGGAAAGCTCGCCTTCGGAGAGGGGCTACTTCCTAGACCAATAACTTAGAAGCATCCCTTGGCGGCAATTCTCGATCGGAACGTTGTTGCCAAATTTTTCTCTCTTACCCGAACTAACGCGAGGACCCAGAGAGAGGCTAGGTCTTTTGTAGTCCTTGTGACTTTGATGGATCGTCTCAACACTTGTGACGATATACAATTTCTACGAATAATATGAATCAAGAGATTACACGGTACCACCGCTTGATTTTGAGTACGTTCCATCGCCTAACTAAGGTAGCCAGGACCTCGCGACTCTCCTGTGAATAGAAAGGTCCTGAATACCTGTCTGGTCTGGCCGATCTTACAGCTAAACAAGTTGTACAATTACGTGAGGACCGCATCCATTGTATTTCTAGCATGTGGAGGCCAATTCCCTTAATTCGCGTCTAGTAATTCGGTTCCATGGACTTGATTATCAAAGAGAAACTATTGAACCGCGATTCTACGAAATGACCACATGTCCCCAATAACCAGATGACGACCGTTTCGATCATAGAGACGGTCGTCATGGGTGGTCGAACATTAAAGTTTTCTAAAGAAGACGGCACTAATTTTGACAAATTTATGATTTCCCGTACATGAACTTAAATGCTGAAAAAGACTGATAAAGTGTCGGCCTTCCGAGAACGCAATTTGGTCGACACTTTCGAATTTGATTCATGTGACAAATAACGGTCAAACTAAAACTAAAGGAACCGAAATTACTATTTCGTCTTTAACAAATAACACATTTGTTACAATGCGCCCCCCTTAAAACGGATCAATTTTTTCCACATGAGCCAAATAAATTGATGCGTTCCCCTTACACTAACGCGAGGTTTTCGCCAAGTTGAAAACCTATTTTAATTCGTTGGGTTGCCGTCTATCCTGCTCCTGGTGCGTGGTTCTTCGTCCGAGTTCGGGTTCTAGGAGGTCCAGTCCTGTTTTATCTCCTGGCGGCCGCTAACTCTGTAACACAGACTGAACCCAGTACCTGTGCGACTTTGAATCACACAACCGACCTGATTTCTGTGTCTGTTGGTCCTCGTCTGCGTTACTGCTGCGGTGTCGCCGTTTGTGTTGACCTTGTTCCTGGTTGTTTTGTGGTTCCCGGGCCCCGTCCTTAAGGATGCAGTTGCCCCCCTTCTTCCTCGCCACGCCGGCCTTGGTGTTGAACCTGTCGTTGTCGGAGCTGCGCTGTTCTTGGATTCAATCTCTTATGCTACCTAGACTACCTTATCCTACTTATCTGCAAACACAACTATTAGTTCTTATTCTAAATTCTTAGTGTACTAATCCATGGTTGGTCCTCGACTGGTCCTTGGCTTCTTGTGTGTCTTTTTGTTACCTGTGTTTGTCGACTTATTTTATCCAACCTGGTACTCTCTCCTAGTGCGGCAGGTTCGATTTCGGATTGTGTTAATGAGGTATTTGGATGCAGGGGTTCTGTTGTGGTTAGGTCATGCTCTACTGTATGGTTTGTTTCTGTTGTCGGTGGTGCATGAGCTGCAGTCTCTAAGTCTGCCCCGTGGTTTCCAGACTTTGGGAGTGGTGACTCTCGAACCTCCGGAATCCGGGACAAGTCCGGGACTACCTAACATGCAATTACGCTTATCTATTCTACGTTTAACTGGTACCTTCCCTAATTCGTCTGATTATGACGTTATCTAACATTTCCTGGATACAATTTTGCCTGACTTGCTTACGAGCAAACGGTACGCGATACGGTGGTTTTGCTATTGGTGGGCTGTCATCAGTGTTTATCCTATGTTTCACCAGGTTCGTAACATTGAGCTGAGCCGTTCCTACTGCGAAGAGATCCGGATACTCTTCTAAAACGTAATACAACTTCTCTCGCTCGTACTCTTGTAAGTGCTCAACCATAAAGGGCCTCAACTCCTCGTTACACCTCAAGTTGGGTCCTGTCCCTTCGAACGCTCCAGACACAGGGGTTACGTTTAAAATTGGTGTATGACGTTAAATGGTCAGAGGTGTTGGAGTCGTATTGAGAACCCTGATGACTATTTTTCTGTGGTTTGGATCGTTTTGTGTGGTAGGTGGCACGTTAGTTACGCTACGTGCAATGCAAATTCCGGGTTGACTGGTGTTTGAAGGTTCGCAGATTACCGTACCTGCAGGTATCCGATTGTTAATCGGGATCCAGTAATCGCAATTGTGAAATGGTGGTATTTCTAAGTCTTCTTTGATACTGACGAGGTTCGGGTACTTCCGGGTGTGGTCAAAACCTCTGCAAATGTCAGGATTGGCCAGATCCTTTAATTCACCAGCTCTCTGAAGGTGTAAACTATTAATGACCAGTAAGTCCGCAGGTTCTTTTGGGTTATTGGAAATCCTTTCATTGTTCCGGTGTAACCCCTCAGACAATGCTGCTCTGTTGTTGCTGTTGTATGCAACAACATGGTGCTGGCTCGAACGGGCACTTTCCAAGGGTAACCTAACACCTTTTAATTCTAATACTTCCTCCTTAAAATCTAAACGTGGCTGGAATTTTTCGAAGAAATCCAGCCCAAGCAAACCGTCTGCGTCAAAGTTTAAATCTGATCCGCAAATAATAAATTCATGTGAAATTTTGATGTTCTTCGCGAGTTCAAACGTGATGTTAGCTTCCCCATATTTTCGCAACATGTTTCCCAAAATGTCCGTCATTGCAATTTCGTTTTTTCGCGTTGTAGGTATTTTAAATTTTTGAACGAAACTGTTTTTCACGATTGAGACTGACGCTTCACTGTCGATTAACCAAAGTGAATTTTGTGTGTGAATTTGTAAAGTTATGAATTTTGAGTGCGAGTTTACTTTTAAAATAACTTGGGCTAGTTTTGGCGCAGTTCCGAGGCTCCTTGGGAGTTTAAAGGACATTGATCCGTAATGTGTGTGTTTGGTAGCGCGCAATGGTAACAGCCGGTTACCGTGTTGCTGATGCATCCTTTACGAAAATGTCCCGGTTGGAAACATTTGCCGCAAATCCCTCTAATTTTTGGGTATCTATCGGTAAATTTACCCTGTTGCCCGTTTCCTTCTTGTCGCTGGTTGTGATTGGCGTTAAAATATGGTTTGTTGTTTCTTGCCCGAAATGACTGCTTTGCGTTTGACGGTATTGGTGCGCTTTTAACTGCCCGGATTGCGGTTCGGAAGTTTTCGAAACTATTTTCTTCTAATTGCCTGCTTATGATGTTCTCGTAATGTTGCGCGATTGGCAAAATATCGTTAATTTTATAAAATTCTCCTGCTCGGAGAATTTCGTTTGCTAGTCTCAGATCGATTCCTTGTAGGAAGCTTTCCACAACCATTCTGTCGCGATGGAAGATTTGAGCCGCCGACAAGTCATCCTCCGGAAAAATTCTGTTGGCGATCATTTTTAGACGATGGGCATATGCCCCTAACGATTCATCAGCGTCGCGCATGCACCTTTGCAATTCTCGTTTCGCCTCCTCTTTGTTGGGTGTTTTTGAAAATATCTCTCTTAGCCAATTACGCATTTGCTGACAAGTCTTTGGTCTTTCGTTTGCTTTTAGTGCCAAATAATATTCTTTTGCACGTCCGCGGAGTTTTGATTCTATGACCTGGACCGTTACTAATTCTGTCCACTGGTTTTGCTCAGCTATCAACTCGATCGCGTCCATGAATAAATCGAAATCTATACCGCCCGAATAATTTTCAACTCGGTCCGCCGCTTGCATTCCGCTCAACGCGAATCGAAATGGATTTAAATACGGCTGTGTACTAGACTGGGGTTGGTTCCCGTTTGCTTGTTGCGACCGTTGTTCGTTAACTTCAAGCGCGGACTGTAACTGTTGTTGCAGTTCCTCAATTTGGTTTCGTAATGTTTCCACTGTTTCCTGGCCACGTAAATTATTTGTTCCTGAGGTCTTGCCCGTTACTGAATCCTGATCTGGACCCATTTCTGCTAGTGGCTTCCCTCTGATACGTACAAGTAATTTCCTTTAATTTCTCTTTTTCTCGGAGTCAGTGATTAGAATATTCCTAAATAACCTAGGTGTAGGATGTCGAGAGCAAGCGGAACTGGCTAGCTTCCTACCTGTGAAAATCCTACTTCCACTGTTAAGAGTCCACCTTTCTCTTATTGAAGTCTACCTGTTGATCTGTTTCCTAATATCTTTACTTAGATCCTTTTGACTTCCTAATTTACTATATTTCTCTCTCACCGTTCGCTCTATTTCCGTAGTACCGTTTACTAACTCTAATTATCGTCTTTTAGATACTGACACTGATTAATCCTAATTTTCCGATAATTTACTCTAGGTTTTTAACGCTTTTTAACGAATGCTGACAATACTAAACAAAATGATCAAATTGAAAATTCAATCTATTAATCTATGTACTACTACTTACTGTTTTTTCTAACCTGTGAACGTGAAATTAATATCTATACTCTACTTTACTAATTACTACTGAATTTCTACTGGACTATTTAATAACTAAGGTGAAATGTTAAAGAGGGTGGCACCGCTAATTGGTACTGATTTCCTTAAACACCACCGTCTAAGCTAGTTGGGCCGTTTTCTGAAACTCTTTACAACCTGTTTGTCACTATTGTCGCTAATTCAAATTGGCAAACTAACTACTTTCGAATTATCCATCCCGTATTACGTATGAACACACAAAATTTCTGACCTACTAAATGAAATAGATTCAATTGAAACTGCGTTTGACCTAGTGCCTCACATTTTCTTCCGAGTTTTATGATGCTACCTGCTCTACTCCATCTACCCTTTTTAAACAGTCAGTGCTCGAACGTAATGCTATTGACCCTATTCCTAAGTTTGCGTAACTAGGCGCCATAAACTATATTGAACGGTCTTCCCAAAGTACCTGCTACTCGTTCATTGACAAAAATGAGAATTTTGACCTGGCTCAACCCTTACGAATACCGTGGTGGTCCATTACAAAAGATTTCCACCACCGTCTTAAACAATTCCCTTCACCGTTTCACCTTTTTACAATCTGGTTAACGACAAATCATTTAATTCGCCGGAGTTAATGTTTGATTCCAATGACACTTGTGCGCGGAAACTCTCTCTAACACCGATTTTACTACTCCATTTAAGCAAAATCGAAACTTTTCTGAATTCGCGTTTATTTTACTCGTTATTTCTACTAATTAATTTTGAATTGCGCGTTTGCTGACTCTATCCAGTACTCTCTGACTTTGCTCAACAAGATACCATTCCACTTTCGACTCTATTTGTCTAACCATTTACAATTTGACTTCGACACAATAACAAAAATAACTGCTTTACTCAAATAAACAACAAAAAAAAACATAACGTTACCACTGCGAAAAAAAATTAATTAATTTGGAACACTGCTGCTACCATACAATGTGTAACCAACTTTAAAAATGCGTTAAAAAGAATAAATAAAATAATAAAAAAATTTTTATTAGTTTGGGACACCGCTGCCACCATAAAATATGTGCCAGTCTAACGAGACTGGTGCGTGGGAGTATTTTTGAGTAAAGATGACTTTGAAATTTTGAACGAATTGGTAGCGTAGATTTGTTTTCGTTTTGGTGGAGATTGGCACCTTATTGAGTTCAGACGATCCTTGAGGTTGAAACAAAGGGGAGGATCGCTTACCTTGGTCGCCGATCCGCCTGAAATAATCTCTCGGGGATCACTTCACAGTGCACTCATGAAAACACAAGTTTCAGCGAAACCAGCCGTTTATTTTACAACACTGACGAGCAAATGAAAGAAAATTAATAATGGATACAAAAAATAAAAATAAAAAAAAAATAAGAATTCTCCTACTGATCACGCAAACGTAATGGTCACAAGGACTGTTCGATTTCGGAATCAAACAAGAACTAACTAAACTTCGGAATTTTGAAATTAGGAAAGCTCGCCTTCGGAGAAGGGCTACTTCCTAGACCAATAACTTAGAAGCATCCGTTGGCGGCAATTCTCGATCGGAACGTTGTTGCCAAATTTTTCTCTCTTACCCGAACTAACGCGAGGACCCAGAGAGAGGCTAGGTCTTTTGTAGTCCTTGTGACTTTGATGGATCGTCTCAACACTTGTGACGGTATACAATTTCTACGAATAATATGAATCAAGAGATTACACGGTACCACCGCTTGATTTTGAGTACGTTCCATCGCCTAACTAAGGTAGCCAGGACCTCGCGACTCTCCTGTGAATAGAAAGGTCCTGAATACCTGTCTGGTCTGGCCGATCTTACAGCTAAACAAGTTGTACAATTACGTGAGGACCGCATCCATTGTATTTCTAGCATGTGGAGGCCAATTCCCTTAATTCGCGTCTAGTAATTCGGTTCCATGGACTTGATTATCAAAGAGAAACTATTGAACCGCGATTCTACGAAATGACCACATGTCCCCAATAACCAGATGACGACCGTTTCGATCATAGAGGCGGTCGTCGGGGGTGGTGGAACATTAAAGTTTTCTAAAGAAGACGGCACTAATTTTGACAAATTTATGATTTCCCGTACATGAACTTAAATGCTGAAAAAGACTGATAAAGTGTCGGCCTTCCGAGAACGCAATCTGGTCGACACTTTCGAATTTGATTCATGTGACAAATAACGGTCAAACTGAAACTAAAGGAACCGAAATTACTATTTCGTCTTTAACAAATAACACATTTGTTACATAAATCTGCTTATATGCAAGCGCTTTATTAAGGTAACAGTTTTTTGGTTTCTTGCTTATATCTCGAAAACAGTTACTCCTATGAATTTTTGTCTTTCTTTCAAAATTAAAGCTGATAAAATATTCTACAAAATAGTTATTTGCATTTTTCTTGTAGGACCAACCATAAGCGAGTTATAGAGTTGGATATAAATAATATTTAACAAAAATTTGCTTTAAAATAAAATGTTTGAAAAACTGAAATTAAACTAATTTAACTGTGTCTAACACTTTAGTAGAGAAAAAAGAAAAAGACATAAAAGTCACTAAAGGTTTCAGAGTTGTCTTTAGTTGTCATATTAATAACAATAACATTAATAATAATAATACTAATAGTACTAAATTTGCTTATATGCAAACGCTTAATTAAGGTAACAGTGTTTTGGTTTCTTGCTTATATCTCGAAAACAGTTACTCCTATCAATTTTTATTTTTTTACTAAAATTCAAGCTGATAAAATTTCCTACAAAATAGTTATCTGCATTTTTTATGTAGGACTAACCATAAGCGAGATGTATGATTGAAAATAATTAATATTTAAAAAAGAAGTGCTTTAACAGAAAATGTCTTGTGATTTAAAATACACTTAATTTATTGGGTCCAATACTTTATTAGAAGAAAAAGGAAATGACATAAAAGTCACTGAAGTCTTCAGAGTCGTTTTTAAATGCTGCAGTTTCGTCTTCGTCTCAAACATTGAAAACCGAATTACATTTTTGTTCAGTAACAGTCACAGTTTTCTTATTGGTTTTTTGCTTATATCTCGAAAACAGTTACTCCTATCAATTTTTATCTTTCTTTCAAAATTAAAGCTGATAAAATTTCCTACAAAATAGTTATTTGCATTTTTCTTGTAGGACCAACCATAAGCGAGTTATAGAGTTGGATATAAATAATATTTAACAAAAATTTGCTTTAAAATAAAATGTTTGAAAAACTGAAATTAAACTAATTTAATTGTGTCTAACACTTTAGTAGAGGAAAAAGAAGACGACATAAAAGTCACTAAAGGTTTCAAAGTTGTCTTTAATCGTCATATTAATAATAATAACATTAATAATAATAATACTAATAGAACTAAATTTGCTTATATGCAAACGCTTAATTAAGGTAACAGTGTTTTGGTTTCTTGCTCATATCTCGAAAACAGTTACTCCTATCAATTTTTATCTTTTTACTAAAATTCAAGCTGATAAAATTTCCTACAAAATAGTTATTTGCATTTTTTATGTAGGACTAACCATAAGCGAGATATAAGATTGAAAATAATTAATATTTAAAAAAGAAGTGCTTTAACAGAAAATGTCTTGTGATTTAAAATACACTTAATTTATTAGGTCCAATACTTTATTAGAAAAAAAAGGGGGTGACATATAAGTCACTGAAGTCTTCAGAGTCGATTTTAAATGCTGCATTTTCGTCTTCGTCTCAAACATTGAAAACTAAATTACATTTTTGTTCTGAAACGGTAACAGTTTTTACTTTGGTTTTTTGCTTATATCTCGAAAACAGTTACTCCTATCAATTTTTATCTTTCTTTCAAAATTAAAGCTGATAACATTTCCTACAAAATAGTTAATTGCATTTTTCTTGTAGGACCAACCATAAGCGAGTTATAAAGTTGGATATAAATAATATTTAACAAAAACTTGCTTAAAAATAAAATGTTTGAAATACTGAAATTAAACTAAATTAATTGTGTCTAACACTTTAGTAGAGAAAAAAGAAAAAGACATAAAAGTCACCAAAGTCTTCAGAATCGTTTTTAGTCGTCAAATTAATAACAATAACATTAATAATAATAATACTAACAGTACTAAATCTGCTTATATGCAAGCGCTTTATTAAGGTAACAGTTTTTTGGTTTCTTGCTTATATCTCGAAAACAGTTACTCCTATGAATTTTTGTCTTTCTTTCAAAATTAAAGCTGATAAAATATTCTACAAAATAGTTATTTGCATTTTTCTTGTAGGACCAACTATAAGCGAGTTATAGAGTTGGATATAAATAATATATAACAAAAATTTGCTTTAAAATAAAATGTTTGAAAAACTGAAATTAAACTAATTTAACTGTGTCTAACACTTTAGTAGAGGAAAAAGGAAAAGACATAAAAGTCACTAAAGGTTTCAGAGTTGTCTTTAGTTGTCATATTAATAACAATAACATTAATAATAATAATACTAATAGTACTAAATTTGCTTATATGCAAACGCTTAATTAAGGTAACAGTGTTTTGGTTTCTTGCTTATATCTCGAAAACAGTTACTCCTATCAATTTTTATCTTTTTACTAAAATTCAAGCTGATAAAATTTCCTACAAAATAGTTATTTGCATTTTTTATGTAGGACTAACCATAAGCGAGATATAAGTTTGAAAATAATTAATATTTAAAAAAAAAGTGCTTTAACAGAAAATGTCTTGTGATTTAAAATACACTTAATTTATTAGGTCCAATACTTTATTAGAAGAAAAAGGGGGTGACATATAAGTCACTGAAGTCTTCAGAGTCGATTGTAAATGCTGCATTTTCGTCTTCGTCTCAAACATTGAAAACTGAATTACATTTTTGTTCTGAAACGGTAACAGTTTTCACTTTGGTTTTTTGCTTATATCTCGAAAACAATTACTCCTATCAGTTTTTATCTTTTTTTCAAAATAAAGCTGATAAAATTTCCTACAAAATAGTTATTTGCATTTTTCTTGTAGGACCATCCATCAGCGAGTTATAAAGTTGGATATAAATAATATTTAACAAAAACTTGCTTAAAAATTAAATGTTTGAAATACTGAAATTAAACTAAATTAATTGTGTCTAACACTTTAGTAGAGAAAAAAGAAAAAGACATAAAAGTTACCAAAGTCTTCAGAATCGTTTTTAGTCGTCATATTAATAACAATAACATTAATAATAATAATACTAATAGTAACATTTTATTTTAAAGCAAATTTTTGTTAAATATTATTTATATCCAACTCTATAACTCGCTTATGGTTGGTCCTACAAGAAAAATGCAAATAACTATTTTGTAGGAAATTTTATCAGCTTTAATTTTGAAAGAAAGATAAAAATTGATAGGAGTAACTGTTTTCGAGATATAAGCAAAAAACCAATAAGAAAACTGTGACTGTTACTGAACAAAAATGTAATTCGGTTTTCAATGTTTGAGACGAAGACGAAACTGCAGCATTTAAAAACGACTCTGAAGACTTCAGTGACTTTTGTGTCACTTCCTTTTTCTTCTAATAAAGTATTGGACCCAATAAATTAAGTGTATTTTAAATCACAAGACATTTTATGTTAAAGCACTTTTTTTTTAAATATTAATTATTTTCAATCATATATCTCGCTTATGGTTAGTCCTACATGAAAAATGCAAATAACTATTTTGTAGGAAATTTTATCAGCTTGAATTTTAGTAAAAAGATAAAAATTGATAGGAGTAACTGTTTTCGAGATATAAGCAAGAAACCAAAACACTGTTACCTTAATTAAGCGTTTGCATATAAGCAAATTTAGTACTATTAGTATTATTATTATTAATGTTATTGTTATTAATATGACAACTAAAGACAACTCTGAAACCTTTAGTGACTTTTATGTCTTTTCCTTTTTTCTCTACTAAAGTGTTAGACACAGTTAAATTAGTTTAATTTCAGTTTTTCAAACATTTTATTTTAAAGCAAATTTTTGTTAAAAATTATTTATATCCAACTCTATAACTCGCTTATGGTTGGTCCTACAAGAAAAATGCAAATAACTATTTTGTAGGAAATTTTATCAGCTTTAATTTTGAAAAAAAGACAAAAATTCATAGGAGTAACTGTTTTCGAGATATAAGCAAGAAACCAAAAAACTGTTACCTTAATAAAGCGCTTGCATATAAGCAGATTTAGTACTATTAGTATTATTATTATTAATGTTATTGTTATTAATATGACGACTAAAAACGATTCTGAAGACTTTGGTGACTTTTATGTCTTTTTCTTTTTTCTCTACTAAAGTGTTAGACACAATTAATTTAGTTTAATTTCAGTATTTCAAACATTTTATTTTTAAGCAAGTTTTTGTTAAATATTATTAATATCCAACTTTATAACTCGCTTATGGTTGGTCCTACAAGAAAAATGCAAATAACTATTTTGTAGGAAATGTTATCAGCTTTAATTTTGAAAGAAAGATAAAAATTGATAGGAGTAACTGTTTTCGAGATATAAGCAAAAAACCAATGTAAAAACTGTTACCGTTTCAGAACAAAAATGTAATTCAGTTTTCAATGTTTGAGACGAAGACGAAAATGCAGCATTTAAAATCGACTCTGAAGACTTCAGTGACTTATATGTCACCCCCTTTTTTTCTAATAAAGTATTGGACCTAATAAATTAAGTGTATTTTAAATCACAAGACATTTTCTGTTAAAGCACTTCTTTTTTAAATATTAATTATTTTCAATCTTATATCTCGCTTATGGTTAGTCCGACATAAAAAATGCAAATAATTATTTTGTAGGAAATTTTATCAGCTTGAATTTTAGTAAAAAGATAAAAGTTGATAGGAGTAACTGTTTTCGAGATATGAGCAAGAAACCAAAACACTGTTACCTTAATTAAGCGTTTGCATATAAGCAAATTTAGTACTATTAGTATTATTATTATTAATGTTATTGTTATTAATATGACGATTAAAGACAACTTTGAAACCTTTAGTGACTTTTATGTCTTCTTCTTTTTCCTCTACTAAAGTGTTAGACACAATTAAATTAGTTTAATTTCAGTTTTTCAAACATTTTATTTTAAAGCAAATTTTTGATAAATATTATTTATATCCAACTCTATAACTCGCTTATGGTTGGTCCTACAAGAAAAATGCAAATAACTATTTTGTAGGAAATTTTATCAGCTTTAATTTTGACAGAAAGATAAAAATTGATAGGAGTAACTGTGTTCGAGATATAAGCAAAAAACCAATAAGAAAACTGTGACTGTTACTGAACAAAAATGTAATTCAGTTTTCAATGTTTGAGACGAAGACGAAACTGCAGCATTTAAAAACGACTCTGAAGACTTCAGTGACTTTTATGTCACTTCCTTTTTCTTCTAATAAAGTATTGGACCCAATAAATTAAGTGTATTTTAAATCACAAGACATTTTCTGTTAAAGCACTTTTTTTTTAAATATTAATTATTTTCAATCATATATCTCGCTTATGGTTAGTCCTACATGAAAAATGCAAATAACTATTTTATAGGAAATTTTATTAGCTTGAATTTTAGTAAAAAGATAAAAATTGATAGGAGTAACTGTTTTCGAGATATAAGCAAGAAACCAAAACACTGTTACCTTAATTAAGCGTTTGCATATAAGCAAATTTAGTACTATTAGTATTATTATTATTAATGTTATTGTTATTAATATGACAACTAAAGACAACTCTGAAACCTTTAGTGACTTTTATGTCTTTTCCTTTTTCCTCTACTAAAGTGTTAGACACAATTAAATTAGTTTAATTTCAGTTTTTCAAACATTTTATTTTAAAGCAAATTTTTGTTAAAAAGTATTTATATCCAACTCTATAACTCGCTTATGGTTGGTCCTACAAGAAAAATGCAAATAACTATTTTGTAGGAAATTTTATCAGCTTTAATTTTGAGAAAAAGACAAAAATTCATAGGAGTAACTGTTTTCGAGATATAAGCAAGAAACCAAAAAACTGTTACCTTAATAAAGCGCTTGCATATAAGCAGATTTAGTACTATTAGTATTATTATTATTAATGTTATTGTTATTAATATGACGACTAAAAACGATTCTGAAGACTTTGGTGACTTTTATGTCTTTTTCTTTTTTCTCTACTAAAGTGTTAGACACAATTAATTTAGTTTAATTTCAGTATTTCAAACATTTTATTTTTAAGCAAGTTTTTGTTAAATATTATTTATATCCAACTTTATAACTCGCTTATGGTTGGTCCCACAAGAAAAATGTAAATAACTATTTTGTAGGAAATGTTATCAGCTTTAATTTTGAAAGAAAGATAAAAATTGATAGGAGTAACTGTTTTCGAGATATGAGCAAAAAACCAAAGTAAAAACTGTTACCGTTTCAGAACAAAAATGTAATTCAGTTTTCAATGTTTGAGACGAAGACGAAAATGCAGCATTTAAAATCGACTCTGAAGACTTCAGTGACTTATATGTCACCCCCTTTTTTTTTTAATAAAGTATTGGACCTAATAAATTAAGTGTATTTTAAATCACAAGACATTTTCTGTTAAAGCACTTCTTTTTTAAATATTAATTATTTTCAATCTTATATCTCGCTTATGGTTAGTCCTACATAAAAAATGCAAATAACTATTTTGTAGGAAATTTTATCAGCTTAAATTTTAGTAAATAAATAAAAATTGATAGAAGTAACTGTTTTCGAGATATGAGCAAGAAACCAAAACACTGTTACCTTAATTAAGCGTTTGCATATAAGCAAATATTGTACTATTAGTATTATTATTATTAATGTTATTGTTATTAATATGACGATTAAAGACAACTTTGAAACCTTTAGTGACTTTTATGTCTTCTTCTTTTTCCTCTACTAAAGTGTTAGACACAATTAAATTAGTTTAATTTCAGTTTTTTAAACATTTTATTTTAAAGCAAATTTTTGTTAAATATTATTTATATCCAACTCTATAACTCGCTTATGGTTGGTCCTACAAGAAAAATGCAAATAACTATTTTGTAGGAAATTTTATCAGCTTCAATTTTGACAGAAAGATAAAAATTGATAGGAGTAACTGTTTTCGAGATATAAGCAAAAAACCAATAAGAAAACTGTGACTGTTACTGAACAAAAATGTAATTCAGTTTTCAATGTTTGAGACGAAGACGAAACTGCAGCATTTAAAAACGACTCTGAAGACTTCAGTGACTTTTATGTCACTTCCTTTTTCTTCTAAAAAAGTATTGGACCCAATAAATTAAGTGTATTTTAAATAACAAGACATTTTCTGTTAAAGCACTTTTTTTTTAAATATTAATTATTTTCAATCATATATCTCGCTTATGGTTAGTCCTACATGAAAAATGCAAATAACTATTTTGTAGGAAATTTTATCAGCTTGAATTTTAGTAAAAAGATAAAAATTGATAGGAGTAACTGTTTTCGAGATATAAGCAAGAAACCAAAACACTGTTACCTTAATTAAGCGTTTGCATATAAGCAAATTTAGTACTATTAGTATTATTATTATTAATGTTATTGTTATTAATATGACAACTAAAGACAACTCTGAAACCTTTAGTGACTTTTATGTCTTTTCCTTTTTCCTCTACTAAAGTGTTAGACACAATTAAATTAGTTTAATTTCAGTTTTTCAAACATTTTATTTTAAAGCAAATTTTTGTTAAATATTATTTATATCCAACTCTATAACTCGTTTATGGTTGGTCCTACAAGAAAAATGCAAATAACTATTTTGTAGGAAATTTTATCAGCTTGAATTTTAGTAAAAAGATAAAAATTGATAGGAGTAACTGTTTTCGAGATATGAGCAAGAAACCAAAACACTGTTACCTTAATTAAGCGTTTGCATATAAGCAAATTTAGTACTATTAGTATTATTATTATTAATGTTATTGTTATTAATATGACGATTAAAGACAACTTTGAAACCTTTAGTGACTTTTATGTCTTCTTCTTTTTCCTCTACTAAAGTGTTAGACACAATTAAATTAGTTTAATTTAAGTTTTTCAAACATTTTATTTTAAAGCAAATTTTTGTTAAATATTATTTATATCCAACTCTATAACTCGCTTATGGTTGGTCCTACAAGAAAAATGCAAATAACTATTTTGTAGGAAATTTTATCAGCTTTAATTTTGAAAAAAAGATAAAAATTGATAGGAGTAACTGTTTTCGAGATATAAGCAAGAAACCAAAAAACTGTTACCTTAATAAAGCGCTTGCGTATAAGCAGATTTAGTACTATTAGTATTATTATTATTAACGTTATTGTTGTTAATATGACGACTAAAAACGATTCTGAAGACTTTGGTGACATTTATGTCTTTTTCTTTTTTCTCTACTAAAGTGTTAGACTCAATTAATTTAGTTTAATTTCGGTTTTTCAAACATTTTATTTAAAGCAAATTTTTGTTAAATATTATTTATATCCAACTCTATAACTCGCTTATGGTTGGTCCTACAAGAAAAATGCAAATAACTATTTTGTAGAATATTTTATCAGCTTTAATTTTGAAAGAAAGACAAAAATTCATAGGAGTAACTGTTTTCGAGATATAAGCAAGAAACCAAAAAACTGTTACCTTAATAAAGCGCTTGCATATAAGCAGATTTAGTACTATTAGTATTATTATTATTAATGTTATTGTTATTAATATGACGACTAAAAACGATTCTGAAGACCTTGGTGACTTTTATGTCTTTTTCTTTTTTCTCTACTAAAGTGTTAGACACAATTAATTTAGTTTAATTTCAGTTTTTTAAACATTTTATTTTTAAGCAAGTTTTTGTTAAATATTATTTATATCCAACTTTATAACTCGCTTATGGTTGGTCCTACAAGAAAAATGCAAATAACTATTTTGTAGGAAATGTTATCAGCTTTAATTTTGAAAAAAAGATAAAAATTGATAGGAGTAACTGTTTTCGAGAAATAAGCAAAAAACCAAAGTAAAAACTGTTACCGTTTCAGAACAAAAATGTAATTCAGTTTTCAATGTTTGAGACGAAGACGAAAATGCAGCATTTAAAATCGACTCTGAAGACTTCAGTGACTTATATGTCACCCCCTTTTTTTTTTAATAAAGTATTGGACCTAATAAATTAAGTGTATTTTAAATCACAAGACATTTTCTGTTAAAGCACTTCTTTTTTAAATATTAATTATTTTCAATCTTATATCTCGCTTATGGTTAGTCCTACATAAAAAATGCAAATAACTATTTTGTAGGAAATTTTATCAGCTTAAATTTTAGTAAAAAAATAAAAATTGATAGGAGTAACTGTTTTCGAGATATGAGCAAGAAACCAAAACACTGTTACCTTAATTAAGCGTTTGCATATAAGCAAATATTGTACTATTAGTATTATTATTATTAATGTTATTGTTATTAATATGACGATTAAAGACAACTTTGAAACCTTTAGTGACTTTTATGTCTTCTTCTTTTTCCTCTACTAAAGTGTTAGACACAATTAAATTAGTTTAATTTCAGTTTTTCAAACATTTTATTTTAAAGCAAATTTTTGTTAAATATTATTTATATCCAACTCTATAACTCGCTTATGGTTGGTCCTACAAGAAAAATGCAAATAACTATTTTGTAGGAAATTTTATCAGCTTTAATTTTGAAAGAAAGATAAAAATTGATAGGAGTAACTGTTTTCGAGATATAAGCAAAAAACCAATAAGAAAACTGTGACTGTTACTGAACAAAAATGTAATTCAGTTTTCAATGTTTGAGACGAAGACGAAACTGCAGCATTTAAAAACGACTCTGAAGACTTCAGTGACTTTTATGTCACTTCCTTTTTCTTCTAAAAAAGTATTGGACCCAATAAATTAAGTGTATTTTAAATAACAAGACATTTTCTGTTAAAGCACTTTTTTTTTAAATATTAATTATTTTCAATCATATATCTCGCTTATGGTTAGTCCTACATGAAAAATGCAAATAACTATTTTGTAGGAAATTTTATCAGCTTGAATTTTAGTAAAAAGATAAAAATTGATAGGAGTAACTGTTTTCGAGATATAAGCAAGAAACCAAAACACTGTTACCTTAATTAAGCGTTTGCATATAAGCAAATTTAGTACTATTAGTATTATTATTATTACTGTTATTGTTATTAATATGACAACTAAAGACAACTCTGAAACCTTTAGTGACTTTTATGTCTTTTCCTTTTTCCTCTACTAAAGTGTTAGACACAATTAAATTAGTTTAATTTCAGTTTTTCAAACATTTTATTTTAAAGCAAATTTTTGTTAAATATTATTTATATCCAACTCTATAACTCGTTTATGGTTGGTCCTACAAGAAAAATGCAAATAACTATTTTGTAGGAAATTTTATCAGCTTTAATTTTGAAAAAAAGACAAAAATTCATAGGAGTAACTGTTTTCGAGATATAAGCAAGAAACCAAAAAACTGTTACCTTAATAAAGCGCTTGCATATAAGCAGATTTAGTACTATTAGTATTATTATTATTAATGTTATTGTTATTAATATGACGACTAAAAACGATTCTGAAGACTTTGGTGACTTTTATGTCTTTTTCTTTTTTCTCTACTAAAGTGTTAGACACAATTAATTTAGTTTAATTTCAGTATTTTAAACATTTTATTTTTAAGCAAGTTTTTGTTAAATATTATTTATATCCAACTTTATAACTCGCTTATGGTTGGTCCTACAAGAAAAATGCAAATAACTATTTTGTAGGAAATGTTATCAGCTTTAATTTTGAAAGAAAGATAAAAATTGATAGGAGTAACTGTTTTCGAGATATAAGCAAAAAACCAAAGTAAAAACTGTTACCGTTTCAGAACAAAAATATAATTCAGTTTTCAATGTTTGAGACGAAGACGAAAATGCAGCATTTAAAATCGACTCTGAAGACTTCAGTGACTTATATGTCACCCCCTTTTTTTCTAATAAAGTATTGGACCTAATAAATTAAGTGTATTTTAAATCACAAGACATTTTCTGTTAAAGCACTTCTTTTTTAAATATTAATTATTTTCAATCTTATATCTCGCTTATGGTTAGTCCTACATGAAAAATGCAAATAACTATTTTGTAGGAAATTTTATCAGCTTGAATTTTAGTAAAAAGATAAAAATTGATAGGAGTAACTGTTTTCGAGATATGAGCAAGAAACCAAAACACTGTTACCTTAATTAAGCGTTTGCATATAAGCAAATTTAGTACTATTAGTATTATTATTATTAATGTTATTGTTATTAATATGACGATTAAAGACAACTTTGAAACCTTTAGTGACTTTTATGTCTTCTTCTTTTTCCTCTACTAAAGTGTTAGACACAATTAAATTAGTTTAATTTAAGTTTTTCAAACATTTTATTTTAAAGCAAATTTTTGTTAAATATTATTTATATCCAACTCTATAACTCGCTTATGGTTGGTCCTACAAGAAAAATGCAAATAACTATTTTGTAGAAAATTTTATCAGCTTTAATTTTGAAAAAAAGATAAAAATTGATAGGAGTAACTGTTTTCGAGATATAAGCAAGAAACCAAAAAACTGTTACCTTAATAAAGCGCTTGCATATAAGCAGATTTAGTACTATTAGTATTATTATTATTAACGTTATTGTTATTAATATGACGACTAAAAACGATTCTGAAGACTTTGGTGACTTTTATGTCTTTTTCTTTTTTCTCTACTAAAGTGTTAGACTCAATTAATTTAGTTTAATTTCGGTTTTTCAAACATTTTATTTAAAGCAAATTTTTGTTAAATATTATTTATATCCAACTCTATAACTCGCTTATGGTTGGTCCTACAAGAAAAATGCAAACAACTATTTTGTAGGAAGCTTTATCAGCTTTAATTTTAAAAGAAAGATAAAAATTGATAGGAGTAACTGTTTTCGAGATATAAGCAAAAAACCAATAAGAAAACTGTAACAGTTACTGAACAAAAATGTAATTCAGTTTTCAATGTTTGAGACGAAGACGAAAATGCAGCATTTACAAACGACTCTAAAGACTTCAGTGACCTTTCTGTCACCTCTTTTTTCTTCTAATAAAGTATTGGACCCAATAAATTAAGTGTATTTTAAATCACAAGACATTTTCTGTTGAAGCACTTTTTTTTAAATTTTAATTATTTTCAAACTTATATCTCGCTTATGGTTAGTCCTACATTAAAAATGCAATTAACTATTTTGTAGGAAATTTTATCAGCTTTAATTTTAGTAAAAAGATAAAAATTGATAGGAGTAACTGTTTTCGAGGTATAAGCAAGAAACCAAAACACTGTTACCTTAATTAAGCGTTTGCATATAAGCAAATTTAGTACTATTAGTATTATTATTATTAATGTTATTGTTATTAATATTACGATTAAAGACAACTTTGAAACCTTTAGTGACTTTTATGTCTTCTTCTTTTTCCTCTACTAAAGTGTTAGACACAATTAAATTAGTTAAATTTCAGTTTTTCAAACATTTTATTTTAAAGTAAATTTTTGTTAAATATTATTTATATCCAACTCTATAACTCGCTTATGGTTGGTCCTACAAGAAAAATGCAAATAACTATTTTGTAAGAAATTTTATCAGCTTTAATTTTGAAAAAAAGATAAAAATTGATAGGAGTAACTGTTTTCGAGATATAAGCAAAAAACCAATAAGAAAACTGTGACTGTTACTGAACAAAAATGTAATTCGGTTTTCAATGTTTGAGACGAAGACGAAACTGCAGCATTTAAAAACGACTCTGAAGACTTCAGTGACTTTTATGTCACTTCCTTTTTCTTCTAATAAAGTATTGGACCCAATAAATTAAGTGTATTTTAAATCACAAGACATTTTCTGTTAAAGCACTTTTTTTTTAAATATTAATTATTTTCAATCATATATCTCGCTTATGGTTAGTCCTACATGAAAAATGCAAATAACTATTTTGTAGGAAATTTTATCAGCTTGAATTTTAGTAAAAAGATAAAAATTGATAGGAGTAACTGTTTTTGAGATATAAGCAAGAAACCAAAACACTGTTACCTTAATTAAGCGTTTGCATATAAGCAAATTTAGTACTATTAGTATTATTATTATTAATGTTATTGTTATTAATATGACAACTAAAGACAACTCTGAAACCTTTAGTGACTTTTACGTCTTTTTCTTTTTCCTCTACTAAAGTGTTAGACTCAATTAATTTAGTTTAATTTCGGTTTTTCAAACATTTTATTTTAAAGCAAATTTTTGTTAAATATTATTTATATCCAACTCTATAACTCGCTTATGGTTGGTCCTACAAGAAAAATGCAAATAACTATTTTGTAGAATATTTTATCGGCTTTAATTTTGAAAGAAAGACAAAAATTCATAGGAGTAACTGTTTTCGAGATATAAGCAAGAAACCAAAAAACTGTTACCTTAATAAAGCGTTTGCATATAAGCAAATTTAGTACTAAGACATTTTCTGTTAAAGCACTTTTTTTTTAAATATTGATTATTTTCAAACTTACATCTCGCTTATGGTTAGTCCTACATGAAAAATGCAAATAACTATTTTGTTGGAAATTTTATCAGCTTTAATTTTAGTAAAAAGATAAAAATTGATAGGAGTAACTGTTTTCGAGATATAAGCAAGAAACCAAAAAACTGTTAACTTAATTAAGCGTTTGCATATAAGCAAATTTAGTACTATTAGTATTATTATTATTAATGTTATTGTTATTAATATGACGATTAAAGACGACTCTGAAATTTTTAGTGACTTTTATGTCTTCTTCTTTTTCCTCTACTAAAGTGTTAGACACAATTAATTTAGTTTAATTTCAGTATTTCAAACATTTTATTTTTAAGCAAGTTTTTGTTAAATATTATTTATATCCAACTTTATAACTCGCTTATGGTTGGTCCTACAAGAAAAATGCAAATAACTATTTTGTAGGAAATGTTATCAGCTTTAATTTTGAAAGAAAGATAAAAATTGATAGGAGTAACTGTTTTCGAGATATAAGCAAAAAACCAAAGTAAAAACTGTTACCGTTTCAGAACAAAAATGTAATTCAGTTTTCAATGTTTGAGACGAAGACGAAAATGCAGCATTTAAAATCGACTCTGAAGACTTCAGTGACTTATATGTCACCCCCTTTTTTTTTTAATAAAGTATTGGACCTAATAAATTAAGTGTATTTTAAATCACAAGACATTTTCTGTTAAAGCACTTCTTTTTTAAATATCAATTATTTTCAATCTTATATCTCGCTTATGGTTAGTCCTACATAAAAAATGCAAATAACTATTTTGTAGGAAATTTTATCAGCTTGAATTTTAGTAAAAAGATAAAAATTGATAGGAGTAACTGTTTTCGAGATATGAGCAAGAAACCAAAACACTGTTACCTTAATTAAGCGTTTGCATATAAGCAAATTTAGTACTAAGACATTTTCTGTTAAAGCTCTTTTTTTTTAAATATTGATTATTTTGAAACTTACATCTCGCTTATGGTTAGTCCTACATGAAAAATGCAAATAACTATTTTGTTGGAAATTTTATCAGCTTTAATTTTAGTAAAAAGATAAAAATTGATAGGAGTAACTGTTTTCGAGATATGAGCAAGAAACCAAAAAACTGTTAACTTAATTAAGCGTTTGCATATAAGCAAATTTAGTACTATTAGTATTATTATTATTAATGTTATTGTTATTAATATGACGATTAAAGACGACTCTGAAATTTTTAGTGACTTTTATGTCTTCTTCTTTTTCCTCTACTAAAGTGTTAGACACAATTAATTTAGTTTAATTTCAGTATTTCAAACATTTTATTTTAAAGCAAATTTTTGTTAAATATTATTTAAATCCATCTCTATAACTCGCTTATGCTTGGTCCTACAAGAAAAATGCAAATAACTATTTCGTAGGAAATTTTATCAGCTTTAATTTTAGTAAAAAGATAAGAATTGATAGGAGTAACTGTTTTCGAGATATAAGCAAGAAACCAAAAAACTGTTACCTTAATAAAGCGCTTGCATATAAGCAGATTTAGTACAATTAGTATTATTATTATTAATGTTATTGTTATTAATATGACGACTAAAAACGATTCTGAAGACTTTGGTGACTTTTATGTCTTTTTCTTTTTTCTCTACTAAAGTGTTAGACTCAATTAATTTAGTTTAATTTCGGTTTTTCAAACATTTTATTTAAAGCAAATTTTTGTTAAATATTATTTATATCCAACTCTATAACTCGCTTATGGTTGGTTCTACAAGAAAAATGCAAATAACTATTTTGTAGGAAGCTTTATCAGCTTTAATTTTAAAAGAAAGATAAAAATTGATAGGAGTAACTGTTTTCGAGATATAAGCAAAAAACCAATAAGAAAACTGTGACTGTTACTGAACAAAAATGTAATTCGGTTTTTAATGTTTGAGACGAAGACAAAACCGCAGCATTTAAAAACGACTCTGAAGACTTCAGTGACTTTTATGTCACTTCCTTTTTCTTCTAATATAGTATTGGACCCAATAAATTAAGTGTATTTTATAAATCACAAGACATTTTCTGTTAAAGCACTTCTTTTTTAAATATTAATTATTTTCAATCTTATATCTCGCTTATGGTTAGTCCTACATAAAAAATGCAAACAACTATTTTGTAGGAAATTTTATCAGCTTGAATTTTAGTAAAAAGATAAAAATTGATAGGAGTAACTGTTTTCGAGATATGAGCAAGAAACCAAAACACTGTTACCTTAATTAAGCGTTTGCATATAAGCAAATTTAGTACTAAGACATTTTCTGTTAAAGCACTTTTTTTTTAAATATTGATTATTTTCAAACTTACATCTCGCTTATGGTTAGTCCTACATGAAAAATGCAAATAACTATTTTGTTGGAAATTTTATCAGCTTTAATTTTAGTAAAAAGATAAAAATTGATAGGAGTAACTGTTTTCGAGATATAAGCAAGAAACCAAAAAACTGTTAACTTAATTAAGCGTTTGCATATAAGCAAATTTAGTACTATTAGTATTATTATTATTAATGTTATTGTTATTAATATGACGATTAAAGACGACTCTAAAATTTTTAGTGACTTTTATGTCTTCTTCTTTTTCCTCTACTAAAGTGTTAGACACAATTAATTTAGTTTAATTTCAGTATTTCAAACATTTTATTTTAAAGCAAATTTTTGTTAAATATTATTTAAATCCATCTCTATAACTCGCTTATGCTTGGTCCTACAAAAAAAATGCAAATAACTATTTCGTAGGAAATTTTATCAGCTTTAATTTTAGTAAAAAGATAAGAATTGATAGGAGTAACTGTTTTCGAGATATAAGCAAGAAACCAAAAAACTGTTACCTTAATAAAGCGCTTGCATATAAGCAGATTTAGTACTATTAGTATTATTATTATTAATGTTATTGTTATTAATATGACGACTAAAAACGATTCTGAAGACTTTGGTGACTTTTATGTCTTTTTCTTTTTTCTCTACTAAAGTGTTAGACTCAATTAATTTAGTTTAATTTCGGTTTTTCAAACATTTTATTTAAAGCAAATTTTTGTTAAATATTATTTATATCCAACTCTATAACTCGCTTATGGTTGGTTCTACAAGAAAAATGCAAATAACTATTTTGTAGGAAGCTTTATCAGCTTTAATTTTAAAAGAAAGATAAAAATTGATAGGAGTAACTGTTTTCGAGATATAAGCAAAAAACCAATAAGAAAACTGTGACTGTTACTGAACAAAAATGTAATTCGGTTTTTAATGTTTGAGACGAAGACGAAACTGCAGCATTTAAAAACGACTCTGAAGACTTCAGTGACTTTTATGTCACTTCCTTTTTCTTCTAATATAGTATTGGACCCAATAAATTAAGTGTATTTTATAAATCACAAGACATTTTCTGTTAAAACACTTTTTTTAATTATTAATTATTTTCAAACTTATCTAACACTTTAGTAGAGGAAAAAGGAAAAGACATAAAAGTCACTAAAGGTTTCAGAGTCGTCTTTAGTCGTCATATTAATAACAATAACATTAATAATAATAATGCTAATAGTACTATATTTGCTTATATGCAAGCGCTTAATTAAGGTAACAGTTTTTTGGTTTCTTGCTTATATCTCGAAAACAGTTACTCCTATCAATTTTTATCTTTTTACTAAAATTAAAGCTGATAAAATTTCCTACAAAATAGTTATTTGCATTTTTCATGTAGGACTAACCATAAGCGAGATATAAGTTTGATAATAATTAATATTTAAAAAAAAAGTGCTTTAACAGAAAATGCCTTGTGATTTAAAATACAATAAAAACATTTACTATACAAAAGTTATAATCGGTTTTTAATAATAATAATAATAATAATAATAATAATAATAATAATAATAATAATAATAATACTTATAATAATGAATTTCTTTCTAAATTAAAGCTTAGTTTTTCTAAGGAAAAATGAAGCTTATTTTGTGTTATCTGAGCGTTTTCTCATTTCTATGCAAGAGATCATCTGTGATCTGTTTTTAGGCAAGAAATTGTCTAAAATTAAAAACTCATTTTAAAACTGGTATAAAAACATTTACTATACAAAAGTTATAGTCGGTTTTTAATAATAATAATATTAATAATTATTTTAATATTAATTTAGTTTAATTTCGGTTTTTCAAACATTTTATTTTATATCAAATTTTTGTTAAAGATTATTTATATCCAACTCTATAACTCGCTTATGGTTGGTCCTACAAAAAAAATGCAATAAACAGAGATGGATTTAAATAATATTTAACAAAAATTTGCTTTAAAATAAAATGTTTGAAATACTGAAATTAAACTAAATTAATTGTGTCTAACACTTAAGTAGAGGAAAAAGAAGAAGACATAAAAGTCACTAAAGATTTCAGAGTTGTCTTTAATTGTCATATTAATAACAATAACATTAATAATAATAATACTAATCGTACTAAATTTGCTTATATGCAAACGCTTAATTAAGGTAACAGT
This sequence comes from Tribolium castaneum, assembly GCF_031307605.1. Classification (NCBI taxonomy): domain Eukaryota; kingdom Metazoa; phylum Arthropoda; class Insecta; order Coleoptera; family Tenebrionidae; genus Tribolium; species Tribolium castaneum. The sequence continues at coordinate 13,874,657 of NC_087399.1, forward strand.
TTTTTGGTTTCTTGCTTATATCTCGAAAACAGTTACTCCTATCAATTTTTGTCTTTTTACTAAAATTTAAGCTGATAAAATTCCCTACAAAATGGTTATTTGCATTTTTCATGTAGGACTAACCATAAGCGAGATATAAGTTTGAAAATAATAAATATTTAAAAAAAAGTGCTTTAACAGAAAATGACTTGTGATTTAAAATACACTTAATTTATTGATTTCTATACTTTATTAATAGAAAAAGGAGGTGACATAAAAGACACTGAAGTCTTCAGAGTCGTTTTTAAATGCTGCATTTTCGTCTTCGTCTCAAACATTGAAAACTGAATTACATTTTTGTTCAGTAACAGTTACAGTTTTCTCATTGGTTTTTTGCTTATATCTCGAAAACAGTTACTCCTATCAAATTTAATCTTTCTTCCAAAATTAAAGCTGATAAAATTTCGAACAAAATAGTTATTTACATTTTTCTTGTAGGACCAAGCATAAACGAGTTATAGAGTTGGATATAAATAATATTTAACAAAAATTTGCTTTAAAATAAAATGCTTGAAAAACCGGAATTTAACTAAATTAATTGTGTCTAACACTTTAGTAGAAGAAAAAGGAGAAGACATAAAAGTCACTAAATGTTTCAGAGTCGTCTTTAGTCGTCATATTATTAACAATAACATTAATAATAATAATACTAATAGTACTAAATTTCCTTATATGCAAACGCTTAATTAAGGTAACAGTATTTTGGTTTCTTCCTTATATCTCGAAAACAGTTACTCCTATCAATTTTTATCATTTTTTCAAAATCAAAGCTGATAAAATTTCCTACAAAATAGTTATTTGCATTTTTTTGTAAGACCAACCATAAGCGAGTTATAGAGTTGGATATAAATAATCTTTAACAAAAATTTGCTTTAAAATAAAATGTTTGAAAAACCGATATTAAACTAATTTAATTGGGTCTAACACTTTAGTAGAGAAAAAAAGAGAAGACATAAAAGTCACCAAAGTCTTCAGAGTTGTTTTTAGTACTAAATTTGCTTAAATCCAAGCGCTTATTTAAGGTAACAGTTTTTTGGTTTCTTGCTTATCTCTCGAAAACAGTTACTCCTATCAATTTTTATGTTTTTACTAAAATTAAAGCAGATAAAATTTCCTACAAAATAGTAATTTGCATTTTTCATGTAGAACTAACCATAAACGAGATATAAGTTTGAAAATAATTAATATTTAAAAAAAAAGTGCTTTAACAGAAAATGTCTTATGATTTAAAATACACTTAATTTATTGGGTCCAATACTTTATTAGAAGAAAAAGGAGGTGACATAAAAGTCACTGAAGTCTTCAGAGTCGATTTTAAATGCTGCATTTTCGTCTTCGTCTCAAACATTGAAAACTAAATATAATTGAAAATAATTAATATTTAAAAAAAAAGTGCTTTAACAGAAAATGTCTTGTGATTTAAAATACACTTAATTTATTGGGTCCAATACTTTATTAGAAGAAAAAGGAAGTGACATAAAAGTCACTGAAGTCTTCAGAGTCGTTTTTAAATGCTGCAGTTTCGTCTTCGTCTCAAACATTGAAAACCGAATTACATTTTTGTTCAGTAACAGTCACAGTTTTCTTATTGGTTTTTTGCTTATATCTCGAAAACAGTTACTCCTATCAATTTTTATCTTTCTTTCAAAATTAAAGCTGATAACATTTCCTACAAAATAGTTATTTGCATTTTTCTTGTAGGACCAACCATAAGCGAGTTATAAAGTTGGATATAAATAATATTTAACAAAAACTTGCTTAAAAATAAAATGTTTGAAATACTGAAATTAAACTAAATTAATTGTGTCTAACACTTTAGTAGAGAAAAAAGAAAAAGACATAAAAGTCACCAAAGTCTTCAGAATCGTTTTTAGTCGTCATATTAATAACAATAACATTAATAATAATAATACTAATAGTACTAAATCTGCTTATATGCAAGCGCTTTATTAAGGTAACAGTTTTTTGGTTTCTTGCTTATATCTCGAAAACAGTTACTCCTATGAATTTTTGTCTTTTTTTCAAAATTAAAGCTGATAACATTTCCTACAAAATAGTTATTTGCATTTTTCTTGTAGGACCAACCATAAACGAGTTATAGAGTTGGATATAAATAATATTTAACAAAAATTTGCTTTAAAATAAAATGTTTGAAAAACTGAAATTAAACTAATTTAATTGTGTCTAACACTTTAGTAGAGGAAAAAGGAAAAGACATAAAAGTCACTAAAGGTTTCAGAGTTGTCTTTAGTTGTCATATTAATAACAATAACATTAATAATAATAATACTGATAGTACTAAATTTGCTTATATGCAAACGCTTAATTAAGGTAACAGTGTTTTGGTTTCTTGCTTATATCTCGAAAACAGTTACACCTATCAATTTTTATCTTTTTACTAAAATTCAAGCTGATAAAATTTCCTACAAAATAGTTATATATAATTTGCAGTTTTCAGCCAGAATAAGACGTTTTTAATCTTTTTAATGTAAGTTTTTGTATTCAAAACAAAGGATCGTCTAAAGTAAGCAGTTTTTGTCCAGACTGAAACGTAATTCGAATTTCTGTGCCTGAATAAAGGGTTTTCAGTTACTTTGATGTAAGGTTTATGTTTGTAACAATGAATTAACGAAAATAATTGGTTTTTATCCAAACTGTGGCATGAATCGTTTTTAAAAGGCGAAATAAGATGTTTTTCCTCTGTACAGTGAAAGTTTACTCGTTTCAAAGCATAGAACCGTTTCAAATTAACAGCTCTCGTTAAGACTATAACGCAAATCTTTTGTTTTGTGCTAAAATAAGACGTTTTTAGTCAGTTTGATATAAGTTTTCTTGTTGAAAGCAAAATATTGTCGAAAATCAACGGTTTTTGTCTAAACTGATACAAAATTCGGTGGTTTGTGTCCGAATACAAAGTTTTCAGATTCTTTAATGTTAGGTTTGCTGCTTCTAACAAAGAATCAACGAAAATATTTTGTTTTAATACAAACTGCAATATAAAATGTCTTTATAGGACAAAACATGATGTTTGGCATCTGTTTAATAAAAATTTACTCGTTTGGAAGCATGAATCATTCCAAATAAGCAATTCTCGTCGAAACTATAATGTAATTAGTATTTTGTGCTAGAATACAGCGTTTTTGTTAGATTTATTAACAATTTTGTCTATTTTAAGCAATGAAACGAATAGGATTAGCTGCCTTTATCCAAAGTGATACATAAATTGCTCTTTTATGCCAGATTAATACGTTTTTAGTCTCTTCGATGTAAGTTTTTTTGTTCAAAGCAAAAGATCGTCTAAAATAAGCCGTTTTTGTTTGAACTGATGAACAATTTAGACTGAGAGTCAACAAAAATAATTTGTTTTAATCCAAACTGATACTTTTTGACCCTATAAGAGTCCTATAAGTGTCCGAAATACGCCGTTCTCGTCAAGTCTATAACGTAATTCGTTTTTTTGTGTCAGAATACGACGTTTTCTGTCTGTTTAATATAAGTTTTTAATAATAATAATAATAATAACAATAATAATAATAATAATAATAAAAATAATAATAATAATAGTAATAATAATAATAATAATAATAATGAAAATAATAATAGTAATAAAAGTAAGCTTAGTTTTCTAAGCAAAGATGAAGCTTATTTTGTGTGTTATATGAGCGTTTTCTCATTTCTATGCAAGAGATCATCTGTGATCTGTGTTCTTAGGCAAGAAATTGAATAAAATTAATAACTCATTTTAAAACTGGTATAAAAACATTTACTATACAAAAGTTAATAATAATAATAATAATAATAATGATAATAATAATAATAATAATAATAATAATAATAATGATAATAATACTTATAATAATGAATTTCTTTCTAAATTAAAGCTTAGTTTTTCTAAGCAAAAATGATGCTTATTTTGTGTCATCTGAGCGTTTTCTCATTTCTATGCAAGAGATCATCTGTGATCTGTGTTTTTAGGCTAGAAATGGTCTAAAATTAATAACTTATTTTAAAACTGGTATAAAAACATTTACTATACAAAAGTTATAATCGGTTTTTAATAATAATAATAATAATAATAATAATAATAAATGCCTTTATTTAAGTAAAAACTGAGGAGGCGAAGTCTAGCTAATGCTACTCCACTTAACCTCGCATATAACAAAAAGTTTAAATTACATAACAAAAAATACAAATATAGGCAAAGAGAAAATAACAAAAAAAAAGAAAAAACTCTTAAAATGTAAATTAACAGGTATAAAAGTAATAGAAACATTCTTAAATAGACAAAAAATAAGATTGTGAAAAAGAGAAAAAACAGTATTAGCAAAAGAAGAATAATCATTAAAGTAACAGAAATTTAAATTTGATTTGTTTTTTAAAGAAGTTTACTGGCTTTGATTTAAAAATATTTTCTATATTGTTATAAATAACAACAGCATTATAACTAAAAGACCTCTGGAACAAGGCTGTACGGAAACAGGGCATGGACAAGCGAGAAACATGACGTAAATTAGCACTGTGCAGAGATCGGCGATGTACAAGTTTTTTCTTTAGATAAGGAGGTGTTGACGTAGACAGAGTAGAGTGAACCAAGACAGCCATCAGATATTGAAAATGAAGGTCGAGTTTTAACCAATTTATTTGTTTAATTTTAACAGAAATATGATCATATTTTTTTAATTTGAAAATGAATCTACAGCAGTTATTTTGAATTTTTTGTAAGCGGTATTTATAACTAGAGTCAAGACAAGGATAAAAAACAGTGAGACAGTAATTTATAATCGGTAAAACAAGCATTTCGCATAGTTTTTTTCTTAATTTGAAATTTATTATATTAAAATTCTGATAAAGTTGTCTTAGACACACATAACTTTTTTTCACTAAGAGAGAGACATGATTTTTAAAACGTAAGTTTTGATCAAAGACTACCCCCAGTAGTTTTGACAAGCTTTAATTTAGATTTTCCGCAATGTATGTTGAGAGTCGATTCGAGATTACTATCATCAAATTTAGGTCCGAAAACTATAAAGGAACACTTTTCATCATTAAGCTTCAGATTGTGAGTAAATGAATAAGTCTGAATACCTTCTAGATCAAAATTGAGACAACGATTTGCCTCAACAACTGTGCTGCGCTTAAAAGAGTACTCTAATTGCGTATCATCAGCAAATGCATGAATGGTTGAATGTTGAATAGAGTTTGCTATGTCAAAAGTATATAACAGATACAATAAGGGTCCTAAAACAGAGCCTTGGGGTACACCTGATGTAACTGCTCCGCGGTATGATAATAAATTATTAAGTTAAACCATTTGGGTACGTCCATTTAAGTAATGAAAAAAAAATCTTAAACAACTTGCATCAAAGCCTAAAAATTTTAGTTTAGCACATAGCAATGCATGATTTATGGTGTCAAAAGCTTTTGAAAAGTCAAGTGATATCAATGCTGTATTTAAGCCATTATCCGTATTTCTAATTATATTGTCTAAAATATTTGTCAATGATGTATTAGTACTAAAACCTTTTCTAAAACCAGATTGTGAAGGTGGAAGAATATTATGGGAAGTGACGAAAGTATAAAGTTGTTTAAAAATTACTTTTTCAAGTATTTTCGATAAGGTTGAAATAATACTAATAGGTCTGAGATCACTATAATTTTGAGGTTCGCTTACTTTTGGTAACGGCTTTACGAGAGTAATTTTCCAATGAACAGGATAGTAACCAGATTCTAAACAACAGTTTAGAATGTGAGTTATATATTTATCAATAAATGGACTGCAAAACTTTAGCATCTTGGCATTTATTCCATCAAAACCTGTAGCGTTTGACTGAAGGTCAAAAATTATATCATGGATTTCATTTACGGTAGGTAGCTGAAGTGAAAATTTAAGTTCCTTACTATAAGTGCTTTGAAGGTAATAATTAAGTGTTTGATCATGGGGAGGATTTGAATTAAAAACAGATAAGAAATAATCATTGATTTTGTTAACATCGTTTAAATGTGAAGGAATATGGGTGTTCTCACGAGATCTCAAACCAAATTTATTTAATGTTTTCCATAACATTTTATTATTATTGTTAATTTTGTTTAGAAAGGCTGCTTTTTCTTTTTTAATTGCAGAGACACAAAAATTTCGAAGTTGGCGATATGCTTCCCAATCAGCATCGAGTTTAGTTAGTTTAAATTTGGTTAAAGATACATCTCTTTTTTTCATAAGTTTCTTAATATTTTCTGTTAACCAGCGTGAGAATTTTTTTGTAAGTTTTTTAGTAACCAGAGGAGCATGTTTGTCAAACAATTTTATAACATTGTAATTAAAAAGGTATAACTTGGAGTCAATATCATTTATATAAAAAATATCATCCCAGTTTAAATTTTGTAAATCTTGGAGGAAGCAGGATTTTAAAAAATATTTGTAATCTCTGTAGGTAACATAAGTTAAGGAGTTTAAAGTGACTTTTACTTTTAAGGTACAGTGTATGATGCAGTGATCGGAAAAAATGTCTGCATTTAAAGTTCCAGAAGCAATAATCTTATCTGGAAAATTGGTATAAATGACATCTAGAATTTTTTGACTAGTTTTGGAGATACGTGTCGGTTCACTAATAATTTGAGTAAAATCGTAAGACCCAAAAATATCTATTACATTGTTTTCGAAAGTATGGTCAATATTTAAGTCACCTAAGAAAATTAATTTTTCATATTTTAGAAGTAAAGTAGGTAATAACTCTTCTAGACACTCCGTGAGAACACCAATATTAGTTGAGGGGCTGCGATAGATAACCCCCAAAAGAAAATGACAAAATGTGGTTTTAATTTCTACTAATAAACATTCAATTTCTGTAGGACTTTTTATATTTTCAACTATTTTAGATGAAATATTTTCTCTAATATATGCAGCTACACCACCACCCCGTCTAGCGACACGGTCCTGTCTTAATAATTTGAAACCCGGTACGTCAACCGCTTGCGACGGCAACTGACTTGTCAACCAAGTTTCTGACACACCCATTATATCAAAATCATTCTCTAGAATACTATCTCTAAAAGCATCAAAGCCAGTAAATAAAGATCTAGCATTCACATGAGCAATTTTAAAGTTGTGATCCATAAAAGAGAATAAAATAAGAGGAGAAGAAAAAATAAAATTATAAATTTTAATATTAGTTAACAATAATTAGTCTTTTGCTTTACAAGATTCAATTTGTGTTGATACGTATGACAAGATAAATCATTTGCTGTATGATCAGTAGTTAATTGCAATTTAAACCGAGAATTTGAGAATGTACAATTTGGACAACATAATCTTTCTGTTTCACAATCTTTCATTTCGTGGGATCCGCTACATTTGGGACAGATAGCTACTTGTGAAGTACATTTGTTCTTGGTATGACCGTATTTGCAACATTTGTAGCATTTTATTAAGTTGAAACATTCAGCTATATTAGATTTATGCCAACCGATATATAGCGAACCCCTTTCAATAATATTCTTAAAGAGAAACGGTGTAACTTCAATAATAATGTTATAATCTTTTTTGTTTTTGATTTTGGCAACTACTTTAATATCCTCAATGGAAGCATTAAGATCATTTCTAGAGATAATATCTTCCACAAGCCCAGGTTGAGTTGCATCTTCAGCAAGAACATTATAAATTTTTAGACGAGGGTTAAATTTACCAGGTACTGAAGCTGTGTAGGATGAGTTGCCTTTCGAAGAAACTAAGTCCTTTAATTTGCTCAAGGACTCTTTGTTTTCACAATTTATTAACAAACCACTTTTTATATGCTTTGTACCATTTACATTTATTTTTAAATCGGATTCGTTACACATATTTTTAATATCTTTCTCGATTTGAGCATTATTTTTATTTTGATCAGACGATTTTAATATAAGCACATCAGCTGAAGAATGGTTAGATTTAGATTTTTTCAACGCGCTGCTATAAGAACATGAAGTCGAGTTTTTACTCGATATCGTATCGCGATTTAAACCTTCAATGACATTTTGATAATCTTCGATTTTATCTTTCATAAGCTGACTAGAGTATTCCATTTCAGCAAGGAGTTTTTCTAGAAGCTGTTTTTCACGTATTAAACCTTCATTTTAAATTTTCAGTAACTTTAATTCAGTATTTGGATTGTCCTTGCACTTCCCGACACATTCTTTACACATCCACGATTGACGATCAACAAAAACTACTTTTGCCAGCATTTCAAAGCACTTTGAATGCAAAACTACCGAACATTTGGGTCTGTTGCACTTTATACCACTGCCAGAACGGACTTTCTCTTCGCAAATTTTGCAATTATTAGAGTTTCGAGTGTTATTTTTGGAGCTGTCGCCCTCACCGTCTGAATCGGTACCCATCGCGGGCAAAATAATAATATTAATAATAATAATAATAATAATAATAATAATAATAATAATAATAATAATAATAATAATAATGTCTTCTTCTTTTTTCTCTACTAATGTGTTAGACACAATTAAATTAGTTTAATTTCAGTTTTTCAAACATTTTATTTTAAAGCAAATTTTTCTTTAAGATTATTTATATCCAACTCTATAACTCGCTTATGGTTGGTCCTACAAAAAAAATGTTAAAAACTATTTTGTAGGAAATTTTATCAGCTTTAATTTTGAAGAAAAGATAAAAATTTATAGGAGTAACCGTTTTCGAGATATAAGCAAAAAACCAAAGTGAAAATTGTAACCGTTACTGAACAAAAATGTAATTCAGTTTTCAATGTTTGAGACGAAGACGAAAATGCAGCATTTAAAAACGACTCTGAAAACTTCAGTGACTTTTAAGTCACCTCCTTTTTTTTCTAATAAAGTATTGGACTCAATAAATTAAGTGTATTTTAAATCACTTTTATGTCACTTCCTTTTTCTTGTAATAAAGTATTGGACCCAATAAATTAAGTGTATTTTAAATCACAAGACATTTTCTGTTAAAGCACTTTTTTTTTAAATGTTAATTATTTTCAATCATATATCTCGCTTATGGTTAGTCCTACATGAAAAATGCAAATAACTATTTTGTAGGAAATTTTATCAGCTTGAATTTTAGTAAAAAGATAAAAATTGATAGAAGTAACTGTTTTCGAGATATAAGCAAGAAACCAAAACACTGTTACCTTAATTAAGCGTTTGCATATAACCAAATTTTGTACTATTAGTATTATTATTATTAATGTTATTGTTATTAATATGACAACTAAAGACAACTCTGAAACCTTTAGTGACTTTTATGTCTTTTCCTTTTTTCTCTACTAAAGTGTTAGACACAGTTAAATTAGTTTAATTTCAGTTTTTCAAACATTTTATTTTAAAGCAAATTTTTGTTAAATATTATTTATATCCAACTCTATAACTCGCTTATGGTTGGTCCTACAAGAAAAATGCAAATAACTATTTTGTAGAATATTTTATCAGCTTTAATTTTGAAAGAAAGACAAAAATTCATAGGAGTAACTGTTTTCGAGATATAAGCAAGAAACCAAAAAACTGTTACCTTAATAAAGCGCTTGCATATAAGCAGATTTAGTACTATTAGTATTATTATTATTAATGTTATTGTTATTAATATGACGACTAAAAACGATTCTGAAGACTTTGGTGACTTTTATGTCTTTTTTTTTTCTCTACTAAAGTGTTAGACACAATTAATTTAGTTTAATTTTAGTATTTCAAACATTTTATTTTTAAGCAAGTTTTTGTTAAATATTATTTATATCCAACTTTATAACTCGCTTATGGTTGGTCCTACAAGAAAAATGCAAATAACTATTTTGTAGGAAATGTTATCAGCTTTAATTTTGAAAGAAAGATAAAAATTGATAGGAGTAACTGTTTTCGAGATATAAGCAAAAAACCAAAGTAAAAACTGTTACCGTTTCAGAACAAAAATGTAATTCAGTTGTCAATGTTTGAGACGAAGACGAAAATGCAGCATTTAAAATCGACTCTGAAGACTTCAGTGACTTATATGTCACCCCCTTTTTTTATTTAATAAAGTATTGGACCTAATAAATTAAGTGTATTTTAAATCACAAGACATTTTCTGTTAAAGCACTTCTTTTTTAAATATTAATTATTTTCAATCTTATATCTCGCTTATGGTTAATCCTACATAAAAAATGCAAATAACTATTTTGTAGGAAATTTTATCAGCTTGAATTTTAGTAAAAAGATAAAAATTGATAGGAGTAACTGTTTTCGAGATATGAGCAAGAAACCAAAAAACACTGTTACCTTAATTAAGCGTTTGCATATAAGCAAATTTAGTACTAAGACATTTTCTGTTAAAGCACTTTTTTTTTAAATATTGATTATTTTCAAACTTACATCTCGCTTATGGTTAGTCCTACATGAAAAATGCAAATAACTATTTTGTTGGAAATTTTATCAGCTTTAATTTTAGTAAAAAGATAAAAATTGATAGGAGTAACTGTTTTCGAGATATAAGCAAGAAACCAAAAAACTGTTAACTTAATTAAGCGTTTGCATATAAGCAAATTTAGTACTATTAGTATTATTATTATTAATGTTATTGTTATTAATATGACGATTAAAGACGACTCTGAAATTTTTAGTGACTTTTATGTCTTCTTCTTTTTCCTCTACTAAAGTGTTAGACACAATTAATTTAGTTTAATTTCAGTATTTCAAACAATTTATTTTAAAGCAAATTTTTGTTAAATATTATTTAAATCCATCTCTATAACTCGCTTATGCTTGGTCCTACAAGAAAAATGCAAATAACTATTTCGTAGGAAATTTTATCAGCTTTAATTTTAGTAAAAAGATAAGAATTGATAAGAGTAACTGTTTTCGAGATATAAGCAAGAAACCAAAAAACTGTTACCTTAATAAGGCGCTTGCATATAAGCAGATTTAGTACAATTAGTATTATTATTATTAATGTTATTGTTATTAATATGACGACTAAAAACGATTCTGAAGACTTCGGTGACTTTTATGTCTTTTTCTTTTTTCTCTACTAAAGTGTTAGACTCAATTAATTTAGTTTAATTTCGGTTTTTCAAACATTTTATTTAAAGCAAATTTTTGTTAAATATTATTTATATCCAACTCTATAACTCGCTTATGGTTGGTTCTACAAGAAAAATGCAAATAACTATTTTGTAGGAAGCTTTATCAGCTTTAATTTTAAAAGAAAGATAAAAATTGATAGGAGTAACTGTTTTCGAGATATAAGCAAAAAACCAATAAGAAAACTGTGACTGTGACTGAACAAAAATGTAATTCGGTTTTTAATGTTTGAGACGAAGACGAAACTGCAGCATTTAAAAACGACTCTGAAGACTTCAGTGACTTTTATGTCACTTCCTTTTTCTTCTAATATAGTATTGGACCCAATAAATTAAGTGTATTTTATAAATCACAAAACATTTTCTGTTAAAGCACTTCTTTTTTAAATATTAATTATTTTCAATATTATATCTCGCTTATGGTTAGTCCTACATAAAAAATGCAAATAACTATTTTGTAGGAAATTTTATCAGCTTGAATTTTAGTAAAAAGATAAAAATTGATAGGAGTAACTGTTTTCGAGATATGAGCAAGAAACCAAAACACTGTTACCTTAATTAAGCGTTTGCATATAAGCAAATTTAGTACTAAGACATTTTCTGTTAAAGCACTTTTTTTTTAAATATTGATTATTTTCAAACTTACATCTCGCTTATGGTTAGTCCTACATGAAAAATGCAAATAACTATTTTGTTGGAAATTTTATCAGCTTTAATTTTAGTAAAAAGATAAAAATTGATAGGAGTAACTGTTTTCGAGATATAAGCAAGAAACCAAAAAACTGTTAACTTAATTAAGCGTTTGCATATAAGCAAATTTAGTACTATTAGTATTATTATTATTAATGTTATTGTTATTAATATGACGATTAAAGACGACTCTAAAATTTTTAGTGACTTTTATGTCTTCTTCTTTTTCCTCTACTAAAGTGTTAGACACAATTAATTTAGTTTAATTTCAGTATTTCAAACATTTTATTTTAAAGCAAATTTTTGTTAAATATTATTTAAATCCATCTCTATAACTCGCTTATGCTTGGTCCTACAAGAAAAATGCAAATAACTATTTCGTAGGAAATTTTATCAGCTTTAATTTTAGTAAAAAGATAAGAATTGATAGGAGTAACTGTTTTCGAGATATAAGCAAGAAACCAATAAGAAAACTGTGACTGTTACTGAACAAAAATGTAATTCGGTTTTTAATGTTTGAGACGAAGACGAAACTGCAGCATTTAAAAACGACTCTGAAGACTTCAGTGACTTTTATGTCACTTCCTTTTTCTTCTAATATAGTATTGGACCCAATAAATTAAGTGTATTTTATAAATCACAAGACATTTTCTGTTAAAACACTTTTTTTAATTATTAATTATTTTCAAACTTATCTAACACTTTAGTAGAGGAAAAAAGAAAAGACATAAAAGTCACTAAAGGTTTCAGAGTCGTCTTTAGTCGTCATATTAATAACAATAACATTAACAATAATAATGCTAATAGTACTATATTTGCTTATATGCAAGCGCTTAATTAAGGTAACAGTTTTTTGGTTTCTTGCTTATATCTCGAAAACAGTTACTTCTATCAATTTTTATCTTTTTACTAAAATTAAAGCTGATAAAATTTCCTACAAAATAGTTGTTTGCATTTTTCATGTAGGACTAACCATAAGCGAGATATAAGTTTGATAATAATTAATATTTAAAAAAAAAGTGCTTTAACAGAAAATGCCTTGTGATTTAAAATACAATAAAAACATTTACTATACAAAAGTTATAATCGGTTTTTAATAATAATAATAATAATAATAATAATAATAATAATAATAATAATAATAATATTAATAATAATAATAATAATAATAATAATACTTATAATAATGAATTTCTTTCTAAATTAAAGCTTAGTTTTTCTAAGGAAAAATGAAGCTTATTTTGTGTTATCTGAGCGTTTTCTCATTTCTATGCAAGAGATCATCTGTGATCTGTTTTTAGGCAAGAAATTGTCTAAAATTAAAAACTCATTTTAAAACTGGTATAAAAACATTTACTATACAAAAGTTATAGTCGGTTTTTAATAATAATAATATTAATAATTATTTTAATATTAATTTAGTTTAATTTCGGTTTTTCAAACATTTTATTTTATATCAAATTTTTGTTAAAGATTATTTATATCCAACTCTATAACTCGCTTATGGTTGGTCCTACAAAAAAAATGCAATAAACAGAGATGGATTTAAATAATATTTAACAAAAATTTGCTTTAAAATAAAATGTTTGAAATACTGAAATTAAACTAAATTAATTGTGTCTAACACTTAAGTAGAGGAAAAAGAAGAAGACATAAAAGTCACTAAAGATTTCAGAGTTGTCTTTAATTGTCATATTAATAACAATAACATTAATAATAATAATACTAATCGTACTAAATTTGCTTATATGCAAACGCTTAATTAAGGTAACAGTTTTTTGGTTTCTTGCTTATATCTCGAAAACAGTTACTCCTATCAATTTTTATCTTTTTACTAAAATTTAAGCTGATAAAATTCCCTACAAAATGGTTATTTGCATTTTTCATGTAGGACTAACCATAAGCGAGATATAAGTTTGAAAATAATAAATATTTAAAAAAAAGTGCTTTAACAGAAAATGACTTGTGATTTAAAATACACTTAATTTATTGAGTTCTATACTTTATTAAAAGAAAAAGGAGGTGACATAAAAGACACTGAAGTCTTCAGAGTCGTTTTTAAATGCTGCATTTTCGTCTTCGTCTCAAACATTGAAAACTGAATTACATTTTTGTTCAGTAACAGTTACAGTTTTCTCATTGGTTTTTTGCTTATATCTCGAAAACAGTTACTCCTATCAAATTTTATCTTTCTTCCAAAATTAAAGCTGATAAAATTTCGAACAAAATAGTTATTTACATTTTTCTTGTAGGACCAAGCATAAACGAGTTATAGAGTTGGATATAAATAATATTTAACAAAAATTTGCTTTAAAATAAAATGCTTGAAAAACCGGAATTTAACTAAATTAATTGTGTCTAACACTTTAGTAGAAGAAAAAGGAGAAGACATAAAAGTCACTAAATGTTTCAGAGTCGTCTTTAGTCGTCATATTATTAAGAATAACATTAATAATAATAATACTAATAGTACTAAATTTGCTTATATGCAAACGCTTAATTAAGGTAACAGTATTTTGGTTTCTTCCTTATATCTCGAAAACAGTTACTCCTATCAATTTTTATCATTTTTTCAAAATTAAAGCTGATAAAATTTCCTACAAAATAGTTATTTGCATTTTTTTGTAAGACCAACCATAAGCGAGTTATAGAGTTGGATATAAATAATCTTTAACAAAAATTTGCTTTAAAATAAAATGTTTGAAAAACCGATATTAAACTAATTTAATTGGGTCTAACACTTTAGTAGAGAAAAAAAGAGAAGACATAAAAGTCACCAAAGTCTTCAGAGTTGTTTTTAGTACTAAATTTGCTTAAATGCAAGCGCTTATTTAAGGTAACAGTTTTTTGGTTTCTTGCTTATCTCTCGAAAACAGTTACTCCTATCAATTTTTATGTTTTTACTAAAATTAAAGCAGATAAAATTTCCTACAAAATAGTAATTTGCATTTTTCATGTAGAACTAACCATAAACGAGATATAAGTTTGAAAATAATTAATATTTAAAAAAAAAGTGCTTTAACAGAAAATGTCTTATGATTTAAAATACACTTAATTTATTGGGTCCAATACTTTATTAGAAGAAAAAGGAGGTGACATAAAAGTCACTGAAGTCTTCAGAGTCGATTTTAAATGCTGCATTTTCGTCTTCGTCTCAAACATTGAAAACTAAATATAATTGAAAATAATTAATATTTAAAAAAAAAGTGCTTTAACAGAAAATGTCTTGTGATTTAAAATACACTTAATTTATTGGGTCCAATACTTTATTAGAAGAAAAAGGAAATGACATAAAAGTCACTGAAGTCTTCAGAGTCGTTTTTAAATGCTGCAGTTTCGTCTTCGTCTCAAACATTGAAAACCGAATTACATTTTTGTTCAGTAACAGTCACAGTTTTCTTATTGGTTTTTTGCTTATATCTCGAAAACTGTTACTCCTATCAATTTTTATCTTTCTTTCAAAATTAAAGCTGATAACATTTCCTACAAAATAGTTATTTGCATTTTTCTTGTAGGACCAACCATAAGCGAGTTATAAAGTTGGATATAAATAATATTTAACAAAAACTTGCTTAAAAATAAAATGTTTGAAATACTGAAATTAAACTAAATTAATTGTGTCTAACACTTTAGTAGAGAAAAAAGAAAAAGACATAAAAGTCACCAAAGTCTTCAAAATCGTTTTTAGTCGTCATATTAATAACAATAACATTAATAATAATAATACTAATAGTACTAAATCTGCTTATATGCAAGCGCTTTATTAAGGTAACAGTTTTTTGGTTTCTTGCTTATATCTCGAAAACAGTTACTCCTATGAATTTTTGTCTTTTTTTCAAAATTAAAGCTGATAACATTTCCTACAAAATAGTTATTTGCATTTTTCTTGTAGGACCAACCATAAACGAGTTATAGAGTTGGATATAAATAATATTTAACAAAAATTTGCTTTAAAATAAAATGTTTGAAAAACTGAAATTAAACTAATTTAATTGTGTCTAACACTTTAGTAGAGGAAAAAGGAAAAGACATAAAAGTCACTAAAGGTTTCAGAGTTGTCTTTAGTTGTCATATTAATAACAATAACATTAATAATAATAATACTAATAGTACTAAATTTGCTTATATGCAAACGCTTAATTAAGGTAACAGTGTTTTGGTTTCTTGCTTATATCTCGAAAACAGTTACTCCTATCAATTTTTATCTTTTTACTAAAATTCAAGCTGATAAAATTTCCTACAAAATAGTTATTTGCATTTTTCATGTAGGACTAACCATAAGCGAGATATATGATTGAAAATAATTAATATTTAAAAAAAAAGTGCTTTAACAGAAAATGTCTTGTGATTTAAAATACACTTAATTTATTGGGTCCAATACTTTATTAGAAGAAAAAGGAAATGACATAAAAGTCACTGAAGTCTTCAGAGTCGTTTTTAAATGCTGCAGTTTCGTCGTCGTCTCAAACATTGAAAACCGAATTACATTTTTGTTCAGTAACAGTCACAGTTTTCTTATTGGTTTTTTGCTTATATCTCGAAAACTGTTACTCCTATCAATTTTTATCTTTTTTTCAAAATTAAAGCTGATAAAACTTCCTACAAAATAGTTATTTGCATTTTTCTTGTAGGACCAACCATAAGCGAGTTATAGAGTTGGATATAAATAATATTTAACAAAAATTTGCTTTAAAATAAAATGTTTGAAAAACTGAAATTAAACTAATTTAATTGTGTCTAACACTTTAGTAGAGGAAAAAGAAGAAGACATAAAAGTCACTAAAGGTTTCAAAGTTGTCTTTAATCGTCATATTAATAACAATAACATTAATAATAATAATACTAATAGTACTAAATTTGCTTATATGCAAACGCTTAATTAAGGTAACAGTGTTTTGGTTTCTTGCTCATATCTCGAAAACAGTTACTCCTATCAATTTTTATCTTTTTACTAAAATTCAAGCTGATAAAATTTCCTACAAAATAGTTATTTGCATTTTTTATGTAGGACTAACCATAAGCGAGATATAAGATTGAAAATAATTAATAAAATAATTGTTTATTAATAAATAATAATTGTTTATAGCAAGGAATCGTTTAAAATAAGCTGTATTTGCCTAAACTGATACGTAATTCGATATTTGTGCATGGATACGATGTTTTCAGTTTCTTTGACGTGAAATTTCTTGTTGCAAAAGGTAATAATTTGCTTTAAAACAATGCTTTATATGGTAATATGTGGTTTTGCTTTTGCCCCATAAAAGTTCATTAGTTTCGAATCATAAAATTGTTTGAAATAAACAGTGCTGGTCAAAACTATAACGTAAATTATTTCTTTGAGACGAAATTTAAAGTTTTCATTAAGTTTTATACAAGTTTATTCTATTCTAAGTAAAGGAGTAATCAGGATAAATTGCTTTTATCTAGAGTAATATATAATTTGCAGTTTTCGGCCAGAATAAGACGTTTTTAATCTTTTTAATGTAAGTTTTTGTATTCAAAACAAAGGATCGTCTAAAGTAAGCAGTTTTTGTCCAGACTGAAACGTATTTCGAATTGCTGTGCCTGAATAAGGGGTTTTCAGTTACTTTGATGTAATACAAACTGCAATATAAAATGTCTTTATAGGACAAAACATGATGTTTGGCAACTGTTTAAAAAAAAATTACTCGTTTGGAAGCATAGAATCATTCGAAATAAGCTATTCTCGTCGAAACTATAATGTAATTAGTATTTTGTGCTAGAATACAGCGTTTTTGTTTGATTTATTAACAATTTTGTCTATTTTAAGCAATGAAACGAATAGGATTAGCTGCCTTTATCTAAAGTGATACATAAATTGCTCTTTTATGCCAGATTAATACGTTTTTAGTCTGTTCGATGTATATTTTCATGTTCAAAGCAAAAGATCGTCTAAAATAAGCCGTTTTTGTTCGAACTGATGAACAATTCAGACTGAGAGTCAACAAAAATAATTTGTTTTAATCCAAACTGATACTTTTTGACCCTATAAGAGTCCTATAAGAGTCCGAGATACGCCGTTCTCGTCAAGTCTATAACGTAATTCGTTTTTTTGTGTCAGAATACGACGTTTTCTGTCTGTTTAATATAATTTTTTAATAATAATAATAATAATAACAATAATAATAATAATAATAATAATAATAATAATAATAATAATAATAATAATAATAATAATAATAATAATAATAATAATAATAATAATAATAATAATAGTAATAATAATAATAATAATAATAATAATAGTAATAATAATAATAATAATAATAATAATAATAGTAATAAAAGTAAGCTTAGTTTTCTAAGCAAAAATGAAGCTTATTTTGTGTGTTATATGAGCGTTTTCTCATTTCTATGCAAGAGATAATCTGTGATCTGTGTTTTTAGGCAAGAAATTGAATAAAATTAATAACTCATTTTAAAACTGGTATAAAAACATTTACTATACAAAAGTTAATAATAATAATAATAATAATAATAATAGTAATAATAATAATAATAATAATAATAATAATAATAATAAAAATAATAATAGTAATAAAAGTAAGCTTAGTTTTCTAAGCAAAAATGAAGCTTATTGTGTGTGTTATATGAGCGTTTTCTCATTTCTATGCAAGAGATCATCTGTGATCTGTGTTTTTAGGCAAGAAAGTGAATAAAATTAATAACTCATTTTAAAACTGGTATAAAAACATTTACTATACAAAAGTTAATAATAATAATAATAATAATAATAATAATAATAATAATAATAATAATAGTAATAATAACAATAATAATAGTAATAATAATAATAATAATAATAAAAATAATAATAATAGTAATAAAAGAAATAATAATAATAATAATAATAATAATAATAATAATAATAATAATAATAATAATAATAGTAATAATAATTATAAAAATAATAGTAATAATAATAATAATAATAAAAATAATAATAATAGTAGTAATAAAAATAAGCTTAGTTTTCTAAGCAAAAATGAAGCTTATTTTGTGTTATATGAGCTTTTCTCATTTCTATGCAAAAGATCATGTGTGATCTGTGTTTTTAGGCAATCTAAGCCATTTGATAGTTTTTAGGCAAGAAATTGGCTAAAATTAATAACTCATTTTAAAACTGGTATAAAAACATTTACTATACAAAAGTTAATAATAATAATAATAATAATAATAATAATAATAATAATAATAATAATAATAGTAATAGTAACAAAAGTAATAATAATAATAATACATTTAATAAGGAAAAATGGAGCTTATTTTGTGTGTTACATGAGCGTTTTCTCATTTCTATGCATAAGCCATTTAATAGTTTTTAATATTTAACAAAAATTTGCATTAAAATAAAATGTTTGAAAAACTGAAATTAAACTAAATTAAGTGTGTCTAACAATTTAGTAGAGAAAAAAGGAGGAGACATAAAAGTCACTAAAGTCTTAGAGTTGTCTTTAGTCGTCATATTAATAACAATAACATTTATAATAACAATACTAGTAGTACTAAATTTGCTTATATGCAAGCGCTTAATTAAGGTAACAGTTTTTTTGTTTTTTGCTTATATCTCGAAAACAGTTACTCCTATCAATTTTTACTTTTTCACCAAAATTAAGGTGATAAAATTTCCTACAAAATAGTTATTTGCATTTTTCATGTAGAACTAACCATAAGCGAGATATAAGTTTGAAAATAATTAATAATTAAAAAAAAGTGTTTTAACAGAAAATGTCTTGTGATTTATAAAATACACTTAATTTATTGGGTCCAATACTGTATTAGAAGAAAAAGGAGGTGACATAAAAGTCACTGAAGTCTTCAGAGTCGTTTTTAAATGCTGCATTTTTGTCTTCGTCTCAAACATTGAAAACTGAATTACATTTTTGTTCAGTAACAGTTACAGTTTTCTTATTGGTTTTTTGCTTATATCTCGAAAACAGTTACTCCTATCAAATTTTATCTTTCTTTCAAAATTAAAGCCGATAAAATTTCCAACAAAATAGTTATTTACATTTTTCTTGTAGGACCAAGCATAAACGAGTTATAGAGTTGGATATAAATAATATTTAACAAAAATTTGCTTTAAAATAAAATGCTTGAAAAACTTGAATTAAACTAAATTAATTGTGTCTAACACTTTAGTAGAGGAAAAAGGAGAAAACATAAAAGTCACTAAATGTTTCAGAGTCGTCTTTAGTCGTCATATTAATAACAATAACATTAATAATAATAATACTAATAGTACTAAATTTGCTTATATGCAAACGCTTAATTAAGGTAACAGTTTTTTGGTTTTTTGCTTATATCTCGAAAACAGTTACTCCTATCAATTTTTACTTTTTCACTAAAATTAAAGGTGATAAAATTTCCTACAAAATAGTTATTTGCATTTTTCATGTAGAACTAACCATAAGCGAGATATAAGTTTGAAAATAATTAATAATTAAAAAAAAGTGTTTTAACAGAAAATGTCTTGTGATTTAAAATACACTTAATTTATTGGGTTCAATACTTTATTAGAAGAAAAAGGAGGTGACATAAAAGTCACTGAAGTTTTCAGAGTCGTTTTTAAATGCTGCATTTTTGTCTTCGTCTCAAACATTGAAAACTGAATTACATTTTTGTTCAGTAACAGTTACAGTTTTCTTATTGGTTTTTTGCTTATATCTCGAAAACAGTTACTCCTATCAAATTTTATCTTTCTTTCAAAATTAAAGCTGATAAAATTTCCAACAAAATAGTTATTTACATTTTTCTTGTAGGACCAAGCATAAACGAATTATAGAGTTGGATATAAACAATATTTAACAAAAATTTGCTTTAAAATAAAATGCTTGAAAAACCCGAATTAAACTAAATTAATTGTGTCTAACACTTTAGTAGAGGAAAAAGGAGAAGACATAAAAGTCACTAAATGTTTCAGAGTCGTCTTTAGTCGTCATATTGATAACAATAACATTAATAATAATAATACTAATAGTACTAAATTTGCTTATATGCAAACGCTTAATTAAGGTAACAGTTTTTTGGTTTCTTGCTTATATCTCGAAAACAGTTACTCCTATCACTTTTTATCTTTCTTTCAAAATTAAAGCTGATAAAATTTCCTACAAAATAGTTATTTGCATTTTTTTGTAGGACCAACCATAAGCGAGTTATAGAGTTGGATATAAATAATCTTTAACAAAAATTTGCTTTAAAATAAAATGTTTGAAAAACCGAAATTAAACTAAATTAAGACTAACACATTAGTAGAGGAAAAAGGAGAAGACATAAAAGTCACCAAAGTCTTAAGAGTCGTTTTTAGTCGTCACATTAATAACAATAACATTAATATTAATAATACTAATATTACTAAATTTGCTTATATGCAAGCGCTTAATTAAGGTAACAGTTTTTTGGTTTCTTGCTTATATCTCGAAAACAGTTACTCCTATCAATTTTTATCTTTTTACTAAAATTAAAGCTGATAAAATTTCCTACAAAATAGTAATTTGCATTTTTCATGTAGGACTAACCATAAGCGAGATATAAGTTTGAAAATAATTAATATTTAAAAAAAAAGTGCTTTAACAGAAAATGTCTTGTGATTTAAAATACACTTAATTTAATGGGTCCAATACTTTATTAGAAGATAAAGGAGGAGACATAAAAGTCACTGAAGTCTTCAGAGTCGATTTTAAATGCTGCATTTTCGTCTTTGTCTCAAACATTGAAATCTGAATTACATTTTTGTTTAGTAGCAGTTACAGTTTTCTTATTGGTTTTTTGCTTATATCTCGAAAACAGTTACTCCTATCACTTTTTATCTTTCTTTTAAAATTAAAGCTGATAAAATTCTCTACAAAATAGTTATTCGCATTTTTTTTGTAGGACCAACCATAAGCGAGTTATAGAGTTGGATATAAATAATCTTTAACAAAAATTTGCTTTAAAATAAAATGTTTAAAAAACCGAAATTAAACTAAATTAACAGTTTTCGAAATATAAGCAAAAAACCAATAAGAAAACTGTAACTGTTACTGAACAAAAATGTAATTCAGTTTTCAATGTTTGAGACGAAGACGAAAATGCAGCATTTAAAATCGACTCTGAAGACTTCAGTGACTTTTATGTCACCTCCTTTTTCTTCTAATAAACTATTGGACCCAATAAATTAAGTGTATTTTAAATCCCAAGACATTTTCTGTTAAAACACTTTTTTTTTAAATATTAATTATTTTCAAACTTATATCTCGCTTATGGTTAGTCCTACATAAAAAATGCAAATTACTATTTTGTAGGAAATTTTATCAGCTTTAATTTTAGTAAAAAGATAAAAATTGATAGGAGTAACTGTTTTCGAGATATAAGCAAGAAACCAAAAAACTGTTACCTTAATTAAGCGCTTGCATATAAGCTAATTTAGTACTAAAAACAACTCTGAAGATTTTGGTGACTTTATGTTTTCTCCTTTTTCCTCTACTAAAGTGTTAGACCCAATTAATTTAGTTTAATATCGGTTTTTCAAACATTTTATTTTAAAGCAAATTTTTGTTAAAGATTATTTATATCCAACTCTATAACTCGCTTATGGTTGGTCCTACAAGAAAAATGCAAATAACGATTTTGTTGGAAATTTTATCAGCTTTAATTTTGAAAGAAAGTTAAAAATTGATAGGAGTAACAGTTTTCGAGATATAAGCAAAAAACCAATAAGAAAACTGTAACTGTTACTGAACAAAAATGTAATTCAGTTTTCAATGTTTGAGACGAAGACGAAAATGCAGCATTTAAAATCGACTCTGAAGACTTCAGTGACTTTTATGTCACCTCCTTTTTCTTCTAATAAAGTATTGAACCCATTAAATTAAGTGTATTTTAAATCACAAGACATTTTCTGTTAAAGCACTTTTTTTTTAAATATTAATTATTTTCAAACTTATATCTCGCTTATGGTTAGTTCTACATAAAAAATGCAAATAACTATTTTGTAGGAAATTTTATCAGCTTTAATTTTAGTAAAAAGATAAAAATTGATAAGAGTAACTGTTTTCGAGATATAAGCAAGAAACTGTTACCTTAATTAAGCGCTTGCATATAAGCAAATTTAGTAATATTAGTATTATTATTATTATTAATGTTATTGTTATTAATATGACTACTAAAAACGACTCTCAAGACTTTGGTGACTTTTATGTCTTCTCCTTTTTTCTCTACTAAAGTGTTAGTCTTAATTAATTTAGTTTAATTTCGGTTTTTTAAATATTTTATTTTAAAGCAAATTTTTGTTAAAGATTATTTATATCCAACTCTATAACTCGCTTATGGTTGGTCCTACAAAAAAAATGCGAATAACTATTTTGTAGAGAATTTTATCAGCTTTAATTTTGAAAGAAAGATAAAAATTGATAGGAGTAACTGTTTTCGAGATATAAGCAAAAAACCAATAAGAAAACTGTAACTGTTACTAAACAAAAATGTAATTCAGATTTCAATGTTTGAGACAAAGACGAAAATGCAGCATTTAAAATCGACTCTGAAGACTTCAGTGACTTTTATGTCTCCTCCTTTTTCTTCTAATAAAGTATTGGACCCATTAAATTAAGTGTATTTTAAATCACAAGACATTTTCTGTTAAAGCACTTTTTTTTAAAATATTACTTATTTTCAAACTTATATCTCGCTTATGGTTAGTCCTACATGAAAAATGCAAATTACTATTTTGTAGGAAATTTTATCAGCTTTAATTTTAGTAAAAAGATAAAAATTGATAGGAGTAACTGTTTTCGAGATATAAGCAAGAAACCAAAAAACTGTTACCTTAATTAAGCGCTTGCATATAAGCAAATTTAGTAATATTAGTATTATTAATATTAATGTTATTGTTATTAATGTGACGACTAAAAACGACTCTTAAGACTTTGGTGACTTTTATGTCTTCTCCTTTTTCCTCTACTAAAGTGTTAGTCTTAATTTAGTTTAATTTCGGTTTTTCAAACATTTTATTTTAAAGCAAATTTTTGTTAAAGATTATTTATATCCAACTCTATAACTCGCTTACGGTTGGTCCTACAAAAAAATGCAAATAACTATTTTGTAGGAAATTTTATCAGCTTTAATTTTGAAAAAAAGATAAAACTTGATAGGAGTAACTGTTTTCGAGATATAAGCAAGAAACCAAAAAACTGTTACCTTAATTAAGCGTTTGCATATAAGCAAATTTAGTACTATTAGTATTATTATTATTAATGTTATTGTTATTAATATGACGACTAAAGACGACTCTGAAACATTTAGTGACATTTATGTCTTCTCCTTTTTCCTCTACTAAAGTGTTAGACACAATTAATTTAGTTTAATTCGGATTTTTCAAGCATTTTATTTTAAAGCAAATTTTTGTTAAATATTATTTATATCCAACTCTATAACTCGTTTATGCTTGGTCCTACAAGAAAAATGTAAATAACTATTTTGTTGGAAATTTTATCAGCTTTAATTTTGAACGAAAGATAAAATTTGATAGGAGTAACTGTTTTCGAGATATAAGCAAAAAACCAATAAGAAAACTGTAACTGTTACTGAACAAAAATGTAATTCAGTTTTCAATGTTTGAGACGAAGACAAAAATGCAGCATTTAAAAACGACTCTGAAGACTTCAGTGACTTTTATGTCACCTCCTTTTTCTTCTAATAAAGTATTGAACCCAATAAATTAAGTGTATTTTAAATCACAAGACATTTTCTGTTAAAACACTTTTTTTTAATTATTAATTATTTTCAATCTTATATCTCGCTTATGGTTAGTCCTACATAAAAAATGCAAATAACTATTTTGTAGAAAATTTTATCAGCTTGAATTTTAGTAAAAAGATAAAAATTGATAGGAGTAACTGTTTTCGAGATATGAGCAAGAAACCAAAACACTGTTACCTTAATTAAGCGTTTGCATATAAGCAAATTTAGTACTATTAGTATTATTATTATTAATGTTATTGTTATTAATATGACGACTAAAGACGACTCTGAAACATTTAGTGACTTTTATGTCTTCTCCTTTTTCCTCTACTAAAGTGTTAGACACAATTAATTTAGTTTAATTCAAGTTTTTCAAGCATTTTATTTTAAAGCAAATTTTTGTTAAATATTATTTATATCCAACTCTATAACTCGTTTATGCTTGGTCCTACAAGAAAAATGTAAATAACTATTTTGTTGGAAATTTTATCAGCTTTAATTTTGAAAGAAAGATAAAATTTGATAGGAGTAACTGTTTTCGAGATATAAGCAAAAAACCAATAAGAAAACTGTAACTGTTACTGAACAAAAATGTAATTCAGTTTTCAATGTTTGAGACGAAGACAAAAATGCAGCATTTAAAAACGACTCTGAAGACTTCAGTGACTTTTATGTCACCTCCTTTTTCTTCTAATACAGTATTGGACCCAATAAATTAAGTGTATTTTATAAATCACAAGACATTTTCTGTTAAAACACTTTTTTTTAATTATTAATTATTTTCAAACTTATATCTCGCTTATGGTTAGTTCTACATGAAAAATGCAAATAACTATTTTGTAGGAAATTTTATCACCTTAATTTTGGTGAAAAAGTAAAAATTGATAGGAGTAACTGTTTTCGAGATATAAGCAAAAAACAAAAAAACTGTTACCTTAATTGAGCGCTTGCATATAAGCAAATTTAGTACTACTAGTATTGTTATTATAAATGTTATTGTTATTAATATGACGACTAAAGACAACTCTAAGACTTTAGTGACTTTTATGTCTCCTCCTTTTTTCTCTACTAAATTTTTAGACACACTTAATTTAGTTTAATTTCAGTTTTTCAAACATTTTATTTTAATGCAAATTTTTGTTAAATATTAAAAACTATTAAATGGCTTATGCATAGAAATGAGAAAACGCTCATGTAACACACTTTTAAATGCTGCATTTTTGTCTTCGTCTCAAACATTGAAAACTGAATTACATTTTTGTTCAGTAACAGTTACAGTTTTCTTATTGGTTTTTTGCTTATATCTCGAAAACAGTTACTCCTATCAAATTTTATCTCTCTTTCAAAATTAAAGCTGATAAAATTTCCAACAAAATAGTTATTTACATTTTTCTTGTAGGACCAAGAATAAACGAGTTATAGAGTTGGATATAAATAATATTTAACAAAAATTTGCTTTAAAATAAAATGCTTGAAAAACCGGAATTAAACTAATTTAATTGTGTCTAACACTTTAGTAGAGGAAAAAGGAGAAGACATTAAAGTCACTAAATGTTTCAGAGTCGTCTTTAGTCGTCATATTAATAACAATAACATTAATAATAATAATACTAATAGTACTAAATTTGCTTATATGCAAACGCTTAATTAAGGTAACAGTGTTTTGGTTTCTTGCTCATATCTCGAAAACAGTTACTCCTATCAATTTTTATCTTTTTACTAAAATTCAAGCTGATAAAATTTTCTACAAAATAGTTATTTGCATTTTTTATGTAGGACTAACCATAAGCGAGATATAAGATTGAAAATAATTAATATTTAAAAAAGAAGTGCTTTAACAGAAAATGTCTTGTGATTTAAAATACACTTAATTTATTAGGTCCAATACTTTATTAGAAAAAAAAGGGAGTGACATATAAGTCACTGAAGTCTTCAGAGTCGATTTTAAATGCTGCATTTTTGTCTTCGTCTCAAACATTGAATACTGAATTACATTTTTGTTCTGAAACGGTAACAGTTTTTACTTTGGTTTTTTGCTTATATCTCGAAAACAGTTACTCCTATCAATTTTTATCTTTCTCTCAAAATTAAAGCTGATAACATTTCCTACAAAATAGTTATTTGCATTTTTCTTGTAGGACCAACCATAAGCGAGTTATAAAGTTGGATATAAATAATATTTAACAAAAACTTGCTTAAAAATAAAATGTTTGAAATACTGAAATTAAACTAAATTAATTGTGTCTAACACTTTAGTAGAGAAAAAAGAAAAAGACATAAAAGTCACCAAAGTCTTCAAAATCGTTTTTAGTCGTCATATTAATAACAATAACATTAATAATAATAATACTAATAGCACTAAATCTGCTTATATGCAAGCGCTTTATTAAGGTAACAGTTTTTTGGTTTCTTACTTATATCTCGAAAACAGTTACTCCTATGAATTTTTGTCTTTCTTGTCTTCTTCTTTTTCCTCTACTAAAGTGTTAAACACAATTAAATTAGTTTAATTTCAGTTTTTCAAACATTTTATTTTAAAGCAAATTTTTGTTAAATATTATTTATATCCAACTCTATAACTCGCTTATGGTTGGTCCTACAAGAAAAATGCAAATAACTATTTTGTAGGAAATTTTATCAGCTTTAATTTTGAAGAAAAGATAAAAATTGATAGGAGTAACTGTTTTCGAGATATAAGCAAAAAACCAATAAGAAAACTGTGACTGTTACTGAACAAAAATGTAATTCGGTTTTCAATGTTTGAGACGAAGACGAAACTGCAGCATTTAAAAACGACTCTGAAGACTTCAGTGACTTTTATGTCACTTCCTTTTTCTTCTAATAAAGTATTGGACCCAATAAATTAAGTGTATTTTAAATCACAAGACATTTTCTGTTAAAGCACTTTTTTTTAAATATTAATTATTTTCAATCATATATCTCGCTTATGGTTAGTCCTACATAAAAAATGCAAATAACTATTTTGTAGGAAATTTTATCAGCTTGAATTTTAGTAAAAAGATAAAAATTGATAGGAGTAACTGTTTTCGAGATATGAGCAAGAAACCAAAACACTGTTACCTTAATTAAGCGTTTGCATATAAGCAAATTTAGTACTATTAGTATTATTATTATTAATGTTATTGTTATTAATATGACAACTAAAGACAACTCCGAAACCTTTAGTGACTTTTATGTCTTTTCCTTTTTCCTCTACTAAAGTGTTAGACACAATTAAATTAGTTTAATTTCAGTTTTTCAAACATTTTATTTTAAAGCAAATTTTTTTTAAATATTATTTATATCCAACTCTATAACTCGCTTATGGTTGGTCCTACAAGAAAAATGCAAATAACTATTTTGTAGAATATTTTATCAGCTTTAATTTTGAAAGAAAGACAAAAATTCATAGGAGTAACTGTTTTCGAGATATAAGCAAGAAACCAAAAAACTGTTACCTTAATTAAGCGTTTGCATATAAGCAAATTTAGTACTATTAGTATTATTATTATTAATGTTATTGTTATTAATATGACGATTAAAGACAACTTTGAAACCTTTAGTGACTTTTATGTCTTCTTCTTTTTCCTCTACTAAAGTGTTAGACACAATTAAATTAGTTTAATTTCAGTTTTTCAAACATTTTATTTTAAAGCAAATTTTTGTTAAATATTATTTATATCCAACTCTATAACTCGCTTATGGTTGGTCCTACAAGAAAAATGCAAATAACTATTTTGTAGGAAATTTTATCAGCTTTAATTTTGAAAAAAAGATAAAAATTGATAGGAGTAACTGTTTTCGAGATATAAGCAAAAAACCAATAAGAAAACTGTGACTGTTACTGAACAAAAATGTAATTCGGTTTTCAATGTTTGAGACGAAGACGAAACTGCAGCATTTAAAAACGACTCTGAAGACTTCAGTGACTTTTATGTCACTTCCTTTTTCTTCTAATAAAGTATTGGACCCAATAAATTAAGTGTATTTTAAATCACAAGACATTTTCTGTTAAAGCACTTTTTTTTAAATATTAATTATTTTCAATCATATATCTCGCTTATGGTTAGTCCTACATGAAAAATGCAAATAACTATTTTGTAGGAAATTTTATCAGCTTGAATTTTAGTAAAAAGATAAAAATTGATAGGAGTAACTGTTTTCGAGATATAAGCAAGAAACCAAAACACTGTTACCTTAATTAAGCGTTTGCATATAAGCAAATTTAGTACTATTAGTATTATTATTATTAATGTTATTGTTATTAATATGACAACTAAAGACAACTCTGAAACCTTTAGTGACTTTTATGTTTTTTCCTTTTTTCTCTACTAAAGTGTTAGACACAGTTAAGTTAGTTTAATTTCAGTTTTTCAAACATTTTATTTTAAAGCAAATTTTTGTTAAAAATTATTTATATCCAACTCTATAACTCGCTTATGGTTGGTCCTACAAGAAAATGCAAATAACTATTTTGTAGAATATTTTATCAGCTTTAATTTTGAAAGAAAGACAAAAATTCATAGGAGTAACTGTTTTCGAGATATAAGCAAGAAACCAAAAAACTGTTACCTTAATAAAGCGCTTGCATATAAGCAGATTTAGTACTATTAGTATTATTATTATTAATGTTATTGTTATTAATATGACGACTAAAAACGATTTTGAAGACTTTGGTGACTTTTATGTCTTTTTCTTTTTTCTCTACTAAAGTGTTAGACACAATTAATTTAGTTTAATTTCAGTATTTCAAACATTTTATTTTTAAGCAAGTTTTTGTTAAATATTATTTATATCCAACTTTATAACTCGCTTATGGTTGGTCCTACAAGAAAAATGCAAATAACTATTTTGTAGGAAATGTTATCAGCTTTAATTTTGAAAGAAAGATAAAAATTGATAGGAGTAACTGTTTTCGAGATATAAGCAAAAAACCAAAGTAAAAACTGTTACCGTTTCAGAACAAAAATGTAATTCAGTTTTCAATGTTTGAGACGAAGACGAAAATGCAGCATTTAAAATCGACTCTGAAGACTTTAGTGACTTATATGTCACCCCCTTTTTTTTTAATAAAATATTGGACCTAATAAATTAAGTGTATTTTAAATCACAAGACATTTTCTGTTAAAGCACTTCTTTTTTAAATATTAATTATTTTCAATCTTATATCTCGCTTATGGTTAGTCCTACATAAAAAATGCAAATAACTATTTTGTAGGAAATTTTATCAGCTTGAATTTTAGTAAAAAGATAAAAATTGATAGGAGTAACTGTTTTCGAGATATGAGCAAGAAACCAAAACACTGTTACCTTAATTAAGCGTTTGCATATAAGCAAATTTAGTACTATTAGTATTATTATTATTAATGTTATTGTTATTAATATGACGATTAAAGACAACTTTGAAACCTTTAGTGACTTTTATGTCTTCTTCTTTTTCCTCTACTAAAGTGTTAGACACAATTAAATTAGTTTAATTTCAGTTTTTCAAAAATTTTATTTTAAAGCAAATTTTTGTTAAATATTATTTATATCCAACTCTATAACTCGCTTATGGTTGGTCCTACAAGAAAAATGCAAGTAACTATTTTGTAGGAAATTTTATCAGCTTTAATTTTGATAGAAAGATAAAAATTGATAGGAGTAACAGTTTTCGAGATATAAGCAAAAAACCAATAAGAAAACTGTGACTGTTACTGAACAAAAATGTAATTCAGTTTTCAATGTTTGAGACGAAGACGAAACTGCAGCATTTAAAAACGACTCTGAAGACTTCAGTGACTTTTATGTCACTTCCTTTTTCTTCTAATAAAGTATTGGACCCAATAAATTAAGTGTATTTTAAATCACAAGACATTTTCTGTTAAAGCACTTTTTTTTTAAATATTAATTATTTTCAATCATATATCTCGCTTATGGTTAGTCCTACATGAAAAATGCAAATAACTATTTTGTAGGAAATTTTATCAGCTTGAATTTTAGTAAAAAGATAAAAATTGATAGGAGTAACTGTTTTCGAGATATAAGCAAGAAACCAAAACACTGTTACCTTAATTAAGCGTTTGCATATAAGCAAATTTAGTACTATTAGTATTATTATTATTAATGTTATTGTTATTAATATGACAACTAAAGACAACTCTGAAACCTTTAGTGACTTTTTTGTCTTTTTCTTTTTCCTCTACTAAAGTGTTAGACTCAATTAATTTAGTTTAATTTTGGTTTTTCAAACATTTTATTTTAAAGCAAATTTTTGTTAAATATTATTTATATCCAGCTCTATAACTCGCTTATGGTTGGTCCTACAAAAAAATGCAAATAACTATTTTGTAGGAAATTTTATCAGCTTGAATTTTAGTAAAAAGATAAAAATTGATAGGAGTAACTGTTTTCGAAATATGAGCAAGAAACCAAAACACTGTTACCTTAATTAAGCGTTTGCATATAAGCAAATTTAGTACTATTAGTATTATTATTATTAATGTTATTGTTATTAATATGACGATTAAAGACAACTTTGAAACCTCTAGTGACTTTTATGTCTTTTTCTTTTTCCTCTACTAAAGTGTTAGACACAATTAAATTAGTTTAATTTCAGTTTTTCAAACATTTTATTTTAAAGCAAATTTTTGTTAAATATTATTTATATCCAACTCTATAACTCGCTTATGGTTGGTCTTACAAGAAAAATGCAAATAACTATTTTGTAGGAAATTTTATCAGCTTTAATTTTGAAAAAAAGATAAAAATTGATAGGAGTAACTGTTTTCGAGATATAAGCAAGAAACCAAAAAAATGTTACGTTAATTAAGCGTTTGCATATAAGCAAATTT
>NC_087399.1:13911016-13931016 GCF_031307605.1 Tribolium castaneum
ACTCTAAGCATAGAATCAAACAGAGTAATCCGCTTTTGTTAAAACTGATACATAATTTGCTCTTATTTTCGAGAATAAGACATTTTCAATATGTTTGATAAAATTTTTCTTGTTTATAGCAAGGAATCGTTTAAAATAAGCTGTATTTGCCTAAACTGATACGTAATTCGATATTTGTGCATGGATACGATGTTTTCAGTTTCTTTGACGTGAAATTTCTTGTTGCAAAAGGTAATACTTTGCTTTAAAACAACGCTTTATATGGTAATATGTGGTTTTGCATCTGCCCCATAAAAGTTCATTAGTTTCGAATCATAATTTCGTTTGAAATAAACAGTGCTGGTCAAAACTATAACGTAAATTATTTCTTTGAGACGAAATTTAAAGTTTTCATTAAGTTTTATACAAGTTTACTCTATTCTAAGTAAAGGAGTAATCAGGATAAATTGCTTTTATCTAGAGTAATATATAATTTGCAGTTTTCAGCCAGAATAAGACGTTTTTAATCTTTTTAATGTAAGTTTTCGTGTTCAAAACAAAGGATCGTCTAAAATAAGCAGTTTTTGTCCAGACTGAAACGTAATTCGAATTTCTGTGCCTAAATAAGGGGTTTTCAGTTTCTTTGTTGTAAGGTTTCATGTTTGTAACAATGAATTAACGAAAATAATTGGTTTTTATCCAAACTGTGGCATGAATCGTTTTTAAAAGGCGAAATAAGATGTTTTTCCTCTGTACAGTGAAAGTTTACTCGTTTCAAAGCATAGAACCGTTTGAAATTAACAGCTCTCGTTAAGACTATAACGCAAATCTTATGTTTTGTGCTAAAATAAGACGTTTTTAGTCAGTTTGATATAAGTTTTCTTGTTCAAAGCAAAATATTGTCGAAAATCAACCGTTTTTGTCTAAACTGATACAAAATTCGGTGGTTTGTGTCCGAAAACAAAGTTTTCAGATTCTTTAATGTTAGGTTTGCTGCTTCTAACAAAGAATCAACGAAAATATTTTGTTTTAATACAAACTGCAATATAAAATGTCTTTATAGGACAAAATATGATGTTTGGCATCTGTTTAATAAAAATTTACTCGTTTGGAAGCATAGAATCATTCCAAATAAGCTATTCTCGTCGATACTATAATGTAATTAGTATTTTGTGCTAGAATACAGCGTTTTTGTTAGATTTATTAAAAATTTTGTCTATTTTAAGCAATAAAACGAATAGGATTAGCTGCCTTTATCCGAAGTGATACATAAATTGCTCTTTTATGCCAGATTAATACGTTTTTAACCTGTTCTATGTAAGTTTTCTTGTTCAAAGCAAAAGATCGTCTAAAATAAGCCGTTTTTGTTTGAACTGATAAACAATTCAGACTGAGACTCAACAAAAATAATTTGTTTTAATCCAAACTGATACTTTTTGACCCTATAAGAGTCCTATAAGAGTCCGAGATACGCCGATCTCGTCAAGTCTATAACGTAATTCGTTTTTTTGTGTCAGAATACGACGTTTTCTGTCTGTTTAATATAAGTTTTTAATAATAATAATAATAATAACAATAATAATAATAATAATAATAATAATAATAATAATAATAATAATAATAGTAATAATAATAATAATATTAATAATAATAATAATGAAAATAATAATAGTAATAAAAGTAAGCTTAGTTTTCTAAGCAAAAATGAAGCTTATTTTGTGTGTTATATGAGCGTTTTCTCATTTCTATGCAAGAAATCATCTGTGATCTGTGTTTTTAGGCAACAAATTGTCTAAAATTAATATCTCATTTTAAAACTGGTATTAAAGCATTTACTATACAAAAGTTATAATCAGTTTTTAATAATAATAAAATTAATAATAATAATAATAATAATAATAATAATAATAATAATAATAATAATAATAATAATAATAATAATAATAATAATAATAATAATAGTAATAGTAACATAAGTAATAATAATAATAATACTTTTAATAAGGAAAAATGGAGCTTATTTTGTGTGTTACATGAGCGTTTTCTCATTTCTATGCAAAAGATAATGTGTGATCTGTGTTTTTAGGCAATCTAACCCATTTTATAGTTTTTAATATTTAACAAAAATTTGCTTTAAAATAAAATGTTTGAAAAACTGAAATTAAACTAAATTAATTGTGTCTAACACTTTAGTAGAGGAAAAAGGAGGAGACATAAAAGTCACTAAAGTCTTAGAGTTGTCTTTAGTCGTCATATTAATAACAATAACATTTATAATAACAATACTAGTAGTACTAAATTTGCTTATATACAAGCGCTTACTAAAGGTAACTGTTTTTTTGTTTTTTGCTTATATCTCGAAAACAGTTACTCCTAAAAATTTTTACTTTTTCACCAAAATTAAAGGTGATAAAATTTTCTACAAAATAGTTATTTGCATTTTTCATGTAGAACTAACCATAAGCGAGATATAAGTTTGAAAATAATTAATAATTAAAAAAAAGTGTTTTAACAGAAAATGTCTTGTGATTTAAAATACACTTAATTTATTGGGTCCAATACTTTATTAGAAGAAAAAGGAGGTAACATAAAAGTCACTGAAGTCTTCAGAGTCGTTTTTAAATGCTGCATTTTTGTCTTCGTCTCAAACATTGAAAACTGAATTACATTTTTGTTCAGTAACAGTTACAGTTTTCTTATTGGTTTTTTGCTTATATCTCGAAAACAGTTACTCCTATCAAATTTTATCTTTCTTTCAAAATTAAAGCTGATAAAATTTCCAACAAAATAGTTATTTACATTTTTCTTGTAGGACCAAGAATAAACGAGTTATAGAGTTGGATATAAATAATATTTAACAAAAATTTGCTTTAAAATAAAATGCTTGAAAAACCGGAATTAAACTAATTTAATTGTGTCTAACACTTTAGTAGAGGAAAAAGGAGAAGACATAAAAGTCACTAAATGTTTCAGAGTCGTCTTTAGTCGTCATATTAATAACAATAACATTAATAATAATAATACTAATAGTACTAAATTTGCTTATATGCAAACGCTTAATTAAGGTAACAGTTTTTTGGTTTCTTGCTTATATCTCGAAAACAGTTACTCCTATGAATTTTTATCTTTTTTTCAAAATTAAAGCTGATAAAATTTCCTACAAAATAGTTATTTGCATTTTTTTGTAGGACCAACCATAAGCCAGTTATAGAGTTGGATATAAATAATCTTTAACAAAAATTTGCTTTAAAATAAAATGTTTGAAAAACCGAAATTAAAATAAACTAAGACTAACACTTTAGTAGAGGTAAAAGGAGAAGACATAAAAGTCACCAAAGTCTTGAGAGTCGTTTTTAGTCGTCATATTAATAACAATAACATTAATAATAATAATACTAATATTACTAAATTTGCTTATATGCAAGCGCTTAATTAAGGTAACAGTTTTTTGGTTTCTTGCTTATATCTCGAAAACAGTTACTCCTATCAATTTTTAAATTTTTACTAAAATTAAAGCAAGCTGATAAAATTTTGTACAAAATAGTAATTTGCATTTTTCATGTAGGACTAACCATAAGCGAGATATAAGTTTGAAAATAATTAATATTTAAAAAAAAAGTGCTTTAACAGAAAATGTCTTGTGATTTAAAATACACTTAATTTAATGAGTCCAATACTTTATTAGAAGAAAAAGGAGGAGGCATAACAGTCACTAAAGTCTTCAGAGTCGATTTTAAATGCTGCATTTTTGTCTTTGTCTCAAACATTGAAAACTGAATTACATTTTTGTTCAGTAACAGTTACAGTTTTCTTATTGGTTTTTTGCTTATATCTCGAAAACAGTTACTCCTATAAAAATAAAAATAAATAAAATGTTTGAAAAACCGAAATTAAACTAAATTAATTAAGACTAACACTTTAGTAGAGGAAAAAAGAGAAGACATAAAAGTCACCAAAGTCTTGAGAGTCGTTTTTAGTCGTCATATTAATAACAATAACATTAATAATAATAATACTAATATTACTAAATTTGCTTATATGCAAGCGGTTAATTAAGGTAACAGTTTCTTGCTTATATCTCAAAAACAGTTACTCCTATCAATTGTTATCTTTTTACTAAAATTAAAGCTGATAAAATTTCCTCCAAAATATTTATTTGCATTTTTTATGTAGGACTAACCATAAGCGAGATATAAGTTTGAAAATAATTAATATTTAAAAAAAAAGTGCTTTAACAGAAAATGTCTTGTGATTTAAAATACACTTAATT
The DNA here is from genome assembly GCF_031307605.1 of Tribolium castaneum. Classification (NCBI taxonomy): domain Eukaryota; kingdom Metazoa; phylum Arthropoda; class Insecta; order Coleoptera; family Tenebrionidae; genus Tribolium; species Tribolium castaneum. Next base: position 13,915,266 of record NC_087399.1, read on the forward strand.
TATTGAGTCCAATACTTTATTAGAAGAAAAAGGAGGTGACATAAAAGTCACTGAAGTCTTCAGAGTCGTTTTTAAATGCTGCATTTTCGTCTTCGTCTCAAACATTGAAAACTGAATTACATTTTTGTTAAGTAACTGTAACAGTTTTCACTTTGGTTTTTTGCTTATATCTCAAAAACACCAAAATAGTTATTTACATTTTTCTTGTAGGACCAAGCATAAGCAAGTTATAGAGTTGGATATAAATAATATTAAACAAAAATTTGCTTTAAAATTAAATGTTTGAAAAACCGAAATTAAACTAAATTAATTGTGTCTAACACTTTAGTAGAGGAAAAAGGAGGAGACATAAAAGTCACTAAACTCTTCAGAATCGTCTTTAGTCGTCATATTAATAACAATAACATTAATAATAACAATACTATTAGTACTAAATTTGCTTATATGCAAGCGCTTAATTAAGGTAACAGTTTGTTTGTTGTTTGCTTATATCTCGAAAACAGTTACTCCTATCAGTTTTTACCTTTTCTCCAAAATTAAAGCTGATAAAATTTCCTTCAAAATCGTTATTTGCATTTTTCATGTAGAACTAACCATAAGCAAGATGTAAGTTTGAAAATAATTAATAATTAAAAAAAATGTGCTTTAACAGAAAATGTCTTGTGATTTAAAATACACTTAATTTATTGGGTCCAATACTTAATTAGAAGAAAAAGGAGGTGACAGTAAATGCTACATTTTTGTCTTCGTCTCAAACATTAAATACTGAATTACATTTTTGTTTAGTAACTGTTACAGTTTTCACTTTGGTTTTTTGCTTATATCTCGAAAACAGTTACTCCAATCAATTTTTATCTTTCCTTCAAAATTAAAGCGGATAAAATTTTTTACAAAATAGTTTTTTGCTTTTTTTTGTAGGACCAACTATAAGCGAGTTATAGAGTTGGATATAAATAATCTTTAACAAAAATTTGATATAAAAATAAAAAAAGATAAAAATTGATAGGAGTAACTGTTTTCGAGATATAAGCAAGAAACCAAAAAACTGTTACCTTAATTAAGCGTTTGCATATAAGCTAATTTAGTACTAATAGTATTATTATTATTAATGTTATTGTTAATAATATGACGACTAAAGACGACTCTGAAACCTTTAGTGACTTTTATGTCTTCTTCTTTTTCCTCTACTAAAGTGTTAGACACAATTAATTTAGTTTAATTTCAGTATTTCAAACATTTTATTTTAAAGCAAATTTTTGTTAAATATTATTTATATCCATCTCTATAACTCGCTTATGCTTGGTCCTACAAGAAAAATGCAAATAACTATTTTGTAGGAAATTTTATCAGCTTTAATTTTAGTAAAAAGACAAAAATTGATAGGAGTAACTGTTTTCGAGATATAAGCAAGAAACCAAAAAACTGTTACCTTAATAAAGCGCTTGCATATAAGCAAATTTAGTACTATTAGTATTATTATTATTAATGTTATTGTTATTAAAATGACGACTAAAAACGACTCTGAAGACTTTGGTGACTTTTATGTCTTCTCCTTTTTCCTATACTAAAGTGTTAGATTCAATTAATTTAGTTTAATTTCGGTTTTTCAAACATTTTATTTTAAAGCAAATTTTTGTTGACGATTATTTATATCCAACTCTATAACTCGCTTATGGTTGGTCTTACAAAAGAAATGCAAACAACTATTTTGTAGGAAATTTTATCAGCTTTAATTTTAGTAAAAAGATAAAAATTTATAGGAGTAACTGTTTTCGAGATATAAGCAAGAAACCAAAACACTGTTATCTTAATTAAGCGTTTGCATATAAGCAAATTTAGTACTATTAGTATTATTATCATTAATGTTATTGTTATTAATATGACGACTAAAGACGACTCTGAAACCTTTAGTGACTTTTATGTCTTTTTTTTTTCCTCTACTAAAGTGTTAGACACAATTAAAATAGTTTAATTTCAGTTTTTCAAACATTTTATTTTAAAGCAAATTTTTGTTAAATATTATTTATATCCAACTCTATAACTCGCTTATGGTTGGTCCTACAAGAAAAATGCAAATAACGATTTTGTAGGAAATTTTATCAGCTTTAATTTTGAAATAAAGATAAAAATTGATAGGAGTAACAGTTTTCGAGATATAAGCAAAAAACCAATAAGAAAACTGTAACTGTTACTGAACAAAAATGTAATTCAGTTTTCAATGTTTGAGACGAAGACGAAAATGCAGCATTTAAAATCGACTCTGAAGACTTCAGTGACTTTTATGTCACCTCCTTTTTCTTCTAATAAACTATTGGACCCAATAAATTAAGTGTATTTTAAATCCCAAGACATTTTCTGTTAAAACACTTTTTTTTTAAATATTAATTATTTTCAAACTTATATCTCGCTTATGGTTAGTCCTACATGAAAAATGCAAATAAGTATTTTGTAGGAAATTTTATCAGCTTTAATTTTAGTGAAAAGATAAAAATTGATAGGAGTAACTGTTTTCGAGATATAAGCAAGAAACCAAAAAACTGTTACCTTAATTAAGGGCTTACATATAAGCAAATTTAGTACTAAAAACCACTCTGAAGACTTTGGTGACTTTTATGTCACCTCCTTTTTCTTCTAATAAAGTATTGAACCCATTAAATTAAGTGTATTTTAAATCACAAGACATTTTCTGTTAAAGCACTTTTTCTTTAAATATTAATTATTTTCAAACTTACATCTCGCTTATGGTTAGTTCTACATAAAAAATGCAAATAACTATTTTGTAGGAAATTTTATCAGCTTTAATTTTTGTAAAAAGATAAAAATTGATAGGAGTAACTGTTTTCGAGATATAAGCAAGAAACTGTTGCCTTAATTAAGCGCTTGCATATAAGCAAATTTAATAATATTAGTATTATTATTAATAATGTTATTGTTATTAATATGACGACTAAAAACGACTCTGAAACCTTTAGTGACTTTTATGTCTTTTTCTTTTTCCTCTACTAAAGTGTTAGACACAATTAATTTAGTTTAATTTTAGTATTTCAAACATTTTATTTTAAAGCAAATTTTTGTTAAATATTATTTATATCCATCTCTATAACTCGCTTATGCTTGGTCCTACAAGAAAAATGCAAATAACTATTTTGTAGGAAATTTTATCTGCTTTAATTTTAGTAAAAAGATAAAAATTGATAGGAGTAACTGTTTTCGAGATATAAGCAAAAAACCAAAAAACTGTTACCTTAATAAAGCGCTTGCATATAAGCTAATTTAGTACTATTAGTATTATTATTATTAATGTTATTGTTATTAAAATGACGACTAAAAAAAACTCTAAAAACTTTGGTGACTTTTATGTCTTCTCCTTTTTCCTATACTAAAGTGTTAGACACAATTAATTTAGTTTAATTTCAGTATTTCAAACATTTTATTTTAAAGCAAATTTTTGTTAAATATTATTTATATCCATCTCTATAACTCGCTTATGGTTGGTCCTACAAGAAAAATGCAAATAACTATTTTGTAGGAAATTTTATCAGCTTTAATTTTAGTAAAAAGATAAAAATTGATAGGAGTAACTGTTTTCGAGAAATAAGCAAGAAAAAAAGTCACTAAAGGTTTCAAAGTTGTCTTTAATCGTCATAATAATAACAATAACATTAATAATAATAATACTAATAGTACTAAATTTGCTTATATGCAAACGCTTAATTAAGGTAACAGTGTTTTGGTTTCTTGCTCATATCTCGAAAACAGTTACTCCTATCAATTTTTATCTTTTTACTAAAATTCAAGCTGATAAAATTTCCTACAAAATAGTTATTTGCATTTTTTATGTAGGACTAACCATAAGCGAGATATAAGATTGAAAATAATTAATATTTAAAAAAGAAGTGCTTTAACAGAAAATGTCTTGTGATTTAAAATACACTTAATTTATTAGGTCCAATACTTTATTAGAAAAAAAAGGGAGTGACATATAAGTCACTGAAGTCTTCAGAGTCGATTTTAAATGCTGCATTTTCGTCTTCGTCTCAAACATTGAATACTGAATTACATTTTTGTTCTGAAACGGTAACAGTTTTTACTTTGGTTTTTTGCTTATATCTCAAAAACAGTTACTCCTATCAATTTTTATCTTTCTTTCAAAATTAAAGCTGATAACATTTCCTACAAAATAGTTATTTGCATTTTTCTTGTAGGACCAACCATAAGCGAGTTATAAAGTTGGATATAAATAATATTTAACAAAAACTTGCTTAAAAATAAAATGTTTGAAATACTGAAATTAAACTAAATTAATTGTGTCTAACACTTTAGTAGAGAAAAAAGAAAAAGACATAAAAGTCACCAAAGTCTTCAAAATCGTTTTTAGTCGTCATATTAATAACAATAACATCAATAATAATAATACTAATAGTACTAAATCTGCTTATATGCAAGCGCTTTATTAAGGTAACAGTTTTTTGGTTTCTTGCTTATATCTCGAAAATAGTTACTCCTATGAATTTTTGTCTTTCTTGTCTTCTTCTTTTTCTTCTACTAAAGTGTTAGACACAATTAAATTAGTTTATTTTCAGTTTTTCAAACATTTTATTTTAAAGCAAATTTTTGTTAAATATTATTTATATCCAACTCTATAACTCGCTTATGGTTGGTCCTACAAGAAAAATGCAAATAACTATTTTGTAGAAAATTTTATCAGCTTTAATTTTGAAAAAAGATAAAAATTGATAGGAGTAACTGTTTTCGAGATATAAGCAAAAAACCAATAAGAAAACTGTGACTGTTACTGAACAAAAATGTAATTCGGTTTTCAATGTTTGAGACGAAGACGAAACTGCAGCATTTAAAAACGACTCTGAAGACTTCAGTGACTTTTATGTCACTTCCTTTTTCTTCTAATAAAGTATTGGACCCAATAAATTAAGTGTATTTTAAATCACAAGACATTTTCTGTTAAAGCACTTTTTTTTTAAATATTAATTATTTTCAATCATATATCTCGCTTATGGTTAGTCCTACATAAAAAATGCAAATAACTATTTTGTAGGAAATTTTATCAGCTTGAATTTTAGTAAAAAGATAAAAATTGATAGGAGTAACTGTTTTCGAGATATGAGCAAGAAACCAAAACACTGTTACCTTAATTAAGCGTTTGCATATAAGCAAATTTAGTACTATTAGTATTATTATTATTAATGTTATTGTTATTAATATGACGATTAAAGACAACTTTGAAACCTTTAGTGACTTTTATGTCTTCTTCTTTTTCCTCTACTAAAGTGTTAGACACAATTAAATTAGTTTAATTTCAGTTTTTCAAACATTTTATTTTAAAGCAAATTTTTGTTAAATATTATTTATATCCAACTCTATAACTCGCTTATGGTTGGTCCTACAAGAAAAATGCAACTAACTATTTTGTAGGAAATGTTATCAGCTTTAATTTTGAAAGAAAGATAAAAATTGATAGGAGTAACTGTTTTCGAAATATAAGCAAAAAACCAAAGTAAAAACTGTTACTGTTTCAGAACAAAAATGTAATTCAGTTTTCAATGTTTGAGACGAAGACGAAAATGCAGCATTTAAAATCGACTCTGAAGACTTCAGTGACTTATATGTCACCCCCTTTTTTTTTTAATAAAGTATTGGACCTAATAAATTAAGTGTATTTTAAATCACAAGACATTTTCTGTTAAAGCACTTCATTTTTAAATATTAATTATTTTCAATCTTATATCTCGCTTATGGTTAGTCCTACATAAAAAATGCAAATAACTATTTTGTAGGAAATTTTATCAGCTTGAATTTTAGTAAAAAGATAAAAATTGATAGGAGTAACTGTTTTCGAGATATGAGCAAGAAACCAAAACACTGTTACCTTAATTAAGCGTTTGCATATAAGCAAATTTAGTACTATTAGTATTATTATTATTAATGTTATTGTTATTAATATGACGATTAAAGACAACTTTGAAACCTTTAGTGACTTTTATGTCTTCTTCTTTTTCCTCTACTAAAGTGTTAGACACAATTAAATTAGTTTAATTTCAGTTTTTCAAACATTTTATTTTAAAGCAAATTTTTGTTAAATATTATTTATATCCAACTCAATAACTCGCTTATGGTTGGTCCTACAAGAAAAATGCAAATAACTATTTTGTAGGAAATTTTATCAGCTTTAATTTTGAAAGAAAGATAAAAATTGATAGGAGTAACTGTTTTCGAGATATAAGCAAAAAACCAATAAGAAAACTGTGACTGTTACTGAACAAAAATGTAATTCGGTTTTCAATGTTTGAGACGAAGACGAAACTGCAGCATTTAAAAACGACTCTGAAGACTTCAGTGACTTTTATGTCACTTCCTTTTTCTTCTAATAAAGTATTGGACCCAATAAATTAAGTGTATTTTAAATCACAAGACATTTTCTGTTAAAGCACTTTTTTTTTAAATATTAATTATTTTCAATCATATATCTCGCTTATGGTTAGTCCTACATGAAAAATGCAAATAACTATTTTGTAGGAAATTTTATCAGCTTGAATTTTAGTAAAAAGATAAAAATTGATAGGAGTAACTGTTTTCGAGATATAAGCAAGAAACCAAAACACTGTTACCTTAATTAAGCGTTTGCATATAAGCAAAATTAGTACTATTAGTATTATTATTATTAATGTTATTGTTATTAATATGACAACTAAAGACAACTCTGAAACCTTTAGTGACTTTTATGTCTTTTCCTTTTTTCTCTACTAAAGTGTTAGACACAGTTAAATTAGTTTAATTTCCGTTTTTCAAACATTTTATTTTAAAGCAAATTTTTGTTAAATATTATTTATATCCAACTCTATAACTCGCTTATGGTTGGTCCTACAAGAAAAATGCAAAAAACTATTTTGTAGAATATTTTATCAGCTTTAATTTTGAAAGAAAGACAAAAATTCATAGGAGTAACTGTTTTCGAGATATAAGCAAGAAACCAAAAAACTGTTACCTTAATAAAGCGCTTGCATATAAGCAGATTTAGTACTATTAGTATTATTATTATTAATGTTATTGTTATTAATATGACGACTAAAAACGATTCTGAAGACTTTGGTGACTTTTATGTCTTTTTCTTTTTTCTCTACTAAAGTGTTAGACACAATTAATTTAGTTTAATTTCAGTATTTCAAACATTTTATTTTTAAGCAAGTTTTTGTTAAATATTATTTATATCCAACTTTATAACTCGCTTATGGTTGGTCTTACAAGAAAAATGCAAATAACTATTTTGTAGGAAATGTTATCAGCTTTAATTTTGAAAGAAAGATAAAAATTGATAGGAGTAACTGTTTTCGAGATATAAGCAAAAAACCAAAGTAAAAACTGTTACCGTTTCAGAACAAAAATGTAATTCAGTTTTCAATGTTTGAGACGAAGACGAAAATGCAGCATTTAAAATCGACTCTGAAGACTTCAGTGACTTATATGTCACCCCCTTTTTTTTTAATAAAGTATTGGACCTAATAAATTAAGTGTATTTTAAATCACAAGACATTTTCTGTTAAAGCACTTCTTTTTTAAATATTAATTATTTTCAATCTTATATCTCGCTTATGGTTAGTCCTACATAAAAAATGCAAATAACTATTTTGTAGGAAATATTATCAGCTTGAATTTTAGTAAAAAGATAAAAATTGATAGGAGTAACTGTTTTCGAGATATGAGCAAGAAACCAAAACACTGTTACCTTAATTAAGCGTTTGCATATAAGCAAATTTAGTACTATTAGTATTATTATTATTAATGTTATTGTTATTAATATGACGATTAAAGACAACTTTGAAACCTTTAGTGATTTTTATGTCTTCTTCTTTTTCCTCTACTAAAGTGTTAGACACAATTAAATTAGTTTAATTTCAGTTTTTCAAACATTTTATTTTAAAGCAAATTTTTGTTAAATATTATTTATATCCAACTCTATAACTCGCTTATGGTTGGTCCTACAAGAAAAATGCAAAAAACTATTTTGTAGAATATTTTATCAGCTTTAATTTTGAAAGAAAGACAAAAATTCATAGGAGTAACTGTTTTCGAGATATAAGCAAGAAACCAAAAAACTGTTACCTTAATAAAGCGCTTGCATATAAGCAGATTTAGTACTATTAGTATTATTATTATTAATGTTATTGTTATTAATATGACGACTAAAAAAGATTCTGAAGACTTTGGTGACTTTTATGTCTTTTTCTTTTTTCTCTACTAAAGTGTTAGACACAATTAATTTAGTTTAATTTCAGTATTTCAAACATTTTATTTTTAAGCAAGTTTTTGTTAAATATTATTTATATACAACTTTATAACTCGCTTATGGTTGGTCTTACAAGAAAAATGCAAATAACTATTTTGTAGGAAATGTTATCAGCTTTAATTTTGAAAGAAAGATAAAAATTGATAGGAGTAACTGTTTTCGAGATATAAGCAAAAAACCAAAGTAAAAACTGTTACCGTTTCAGAACAAAAATGTAATTCAGTTTTCAATGTTTGAGACGAAGACGAAAATGCAGCATTTAAAATCGACTCTGAAGACTTCAGTGACTTATATGTCACCCCCTTTTTTTTTAATAAAGTATTGGACCTAATAAATTAAGTGTATTTTAAATCACAAGACATTTTCTGTTAAAGCACTTCTTTTTTAAATATTAATTATTTTCAATCTTATATCTCGCTTATGGTTAGTCCTACATAAAAAATGCAAATAACTATTTTGTAGGAAATATTATCAGCTTGAATTTTAGTAAAAAGATAAAAATTGATAGGAGTAACTGTTTTCGAGATATAAGCAAAAAACCAATAAGAAAACTGTGACTGTTACTGAACAAAAATGTAATTCAGTTTTCAATGTTTGAGACGAAGACGAAACTGCAGCATTTAAAAACGACTCTGAAGACTTCAGTGACTTTTATGTCACTTCCTTTTTCTTCTAATAAAGTATTGGACCCAATAAATTAAGTGTATTTTAAATCACAAGACATTTTCTGTTAAAGCACTTCTTTTTTAAATATTAATTATTTTCAATCATATATCTCGCTTATGGTTAGTCCTACATGAAAAATGCAAATAACTATTTTGTAGGAAATTTTATCAGCTTGAATTTTAGTTAAAAGATAAAAATTGATAGGAGTAACTGTTTTCGAGATATAAGCAAGAAACCAAAACACTGTTACCTTAATTAAGCGTTTGCATATAAGCAAATTTAGTACTATTAGTATTATTATTATTAATGTTATTGTTATTAATATGACAACTAAAGACAACTCTGAAACCTTTAGTGACTTTTATGTCTTTTCCTTTTTTCTCTACTAAAGTGTTAGACACAGTTAAATTAGTTTAATTTCCGTTTTTCAAACATTTTATTTTAAAGCAAATTTTTGTTAAATATTATTTATATCCAACTCTATAACTCGCTTATGGTTGGTCCTACAAGAAAAATGCGAATAACTATTTTGTAGAATATTTTATCAGCTTTAATTTTGAAAGAAAGACAAAAATTCATAGGAGTAACTGTTTTCGAGATATAAGCAAGAAACCAAAAAACTGTTACCTTAATAAAGCGCTTGCATATAAGCAGATTTAGTACTATTAGTATTATTATTATTAATGTTATTGTTATTAATATGACGACTAAAAACGATTCTGAAGACTTTGGTGACTTTTATGTCTTTTTCTTTTTTCTCTACTAAAGTGTTAGACACAATTAATTTAGTTTAATTTCAGTTTTTCAAACATTTTATTTTAAAGCAAATTTTTGTTAAATATTATTTATATCCAACTCTATAACTCGCTTATGGTTTGTCCTACAAGAAAAATGCAAATAACTATTTTGTAGGAAATTTTATCAGCTTTAATTTTGAAAGAATGATAAAAATTGATAGGAGTAACTGTTTTCGAGATATAAGCAAAAAACCAATAAGAAAACTGTAACTGTTACTGAACAAAAATGTAATTCAGTTTTCAATGTTTGAGACGAAGACAAAAATGTAGCATTTAAAAACGACTCTGAAGACTTCAGTGACTTTTATGTTACCTCCTTTTTCTTCTAATAAAGTATTGGACCCAATAAATTAAGTGTATTTTAAATCACAAGACATTTTCTGTTAAAACACTTTTTTTTAATTATTAATTATTTTCAAACTTATATCTCGCTTAGGGTTAGTTCTACATGAAAAATGCAAATAACTATTTTGTAGGAAATTTTATCACCTTTAATTTTCGTGAAAAAGTAAAAATTGTTAGGAGTAACTGTTTTCGAGATATAAGCAAAAAACAAAAAAACTGTTACCTTAAGTAAGCGCTTGCATATAAGCAAATTTAGTACTACTAGTATTGTTATTATAAATGTTATTGTTATTAATATGACGACTAAAGACAACTCTAAGACTTTAGTGACTTTTATGTCTCCTCCTTTTTCCTCTACTAAAGTGTTAGACACAATTAATTTAGTTTAATTTCAGTTTTTCAAACATTTTATTTTAAAGCAAATTTTTGTTAAATATTAAAAACTATAAAATGGGTTAGATTGCCTAAAAACACAGATCACACATGATCTTTTGCATAGAAATGAAAAAACGCTCATGTAACACACAAAATAAGCTCCATTTTGCCTTATTAAAAGTATTATTATTATTATTACTTATGTTACTATTACTATTATTATTATTATTATTATTATTATTATTATTATTATTATTATTACTATTATTATTATTATTATTATTATTATTATTATTATTATTATTATTATTAATTTTATTATTATTAAAAACTGATTATAACTTTTGTATAGTAAATGTTTTTATACCAGTTTTAAAATGAGATATTAATTTTAGACAATTTGTTGCCTAAAAACACAGATCACAGATGATTTCTTGCATAGAAATGAGAAAACGCTCATATAACACACAAAATAAGCTTCATTTTTGCTTAGAAAACTAAGCTTACTTTTATTACTATTATTATTTTCATTATTATTATTATTAATATTATTATTATTATTACTATTATTATTATTATTATTATTATTATTATTATTATTATTATTATTATTATTATTGTTATTATTATTATTATTAAAAACTTATATTAAACAGACAGAAAACGTCGTATTCTGACACAAAAAAACGAATTACGTTATAGACTTGACGAGATCGGCGTATCTCGGACTCTTATAGGACTCTTATAGGGTCAAAAAGTATCAGTTTGGATTAAAACAAATTATTTTTGTTGAGTCTCAGTCTGAATTGTTTATCAGTTCAAACAAAAACGGCTTATTTTAGACGATCTTTTGCTTTGAACAAGAAAACTTACATAGAACAGATTAAAAACGTATTAATCTGGCATAAAAGAGCAATTTATGTATCACTTCGGATAAAGGCAGCTAATCCTATTCGTTCTATTGCTTAAAATAGACAAAATTGTTAATAAATCTAACAAAAACGCTGTATTCTAGCACAAAATACTAATTACATTATAGTTTCGACGAGAATAGCTTATTTGGAATGATTCTATGCTTCCAAACGAGTAAATTTTTATTAAACAGATGCCAAACATCATGTTTTGTCCTATAAAGACATTTTATATTGCAGTTTGTATTAAAACAAAATATTTTCGTTGATTCTTTGTTAGAAGCAGCAAACCTAACATTAAAGAATCTGAAAACTTTGTATTCGGACACAAACCACCGAATTTTGTATCAGTTTAGACAAAAACGGTTGATTTTCGACAATATTTTGCTTTGAACAAGAAAACTTATATCAAACTGACTAAAAACGTCTTATTTTAGCACAAAACAAAAGATTTGCGTTATAGTCTTAACGAGAGCTGTTAATTTCAAACGGTTCTATGCTTTGAAACGAGTAAACTTTCACTGTACAGAGGAAAAACATCTTATTTCGCCTTTTAAAAACGATTCATGCCACAGTTTGGATAAAAACCAATTATTTTCGTTAATTCATTGTTACAAACATGAAACCTTACATCAAAGTAACTGAAAACCCCTTATTCAGGCACAGAAATTCGAATTACGTTTCAGTCTGAACAAAAACTGCTTACTTTAGACGATCCTTTGTTTTGAATACAAAAACTTACATTAAAAAGATTAAAAACGTCTTATTCTGGCTGAAAACTGCAAATTATATATTACTCTAGATAAAAGCAATTTATCCTGATTACTCCTTTACTTAGAATAGAGTAAACTTGTATAAAACTTAATAAAAACTTTAAATTTCGTCTCAAAGAAATAATTTACGTTATAGTTTTGACCAGCACTGTTTATTTCAAACGATTTTATGATTCGAAACTAATGAACTTTTATGGGGCAGATGCAAAACCACATATTACAATATAAAGCGTTGTTTTAAAGCAAATTATTACCTTTTGCAACAAGAAATTTCACGTCAAAGAAACTGAAAACATCGTATCCATGCCCAAATATCGAATTACGTATCAGTTTAGGCAAATACAGCTTATTTTAAACGATTCCTTGCTATAAACAAGAAAAATTTTATCAAACATATTGAAAATGTCTTATTCTCGAAAATAAGAGCAAATTATGTATCAGTTTTAACAAAAGCGGATTACTCTGTTTGATTCTATGCTTAGAGTAGAGTAAACTACTATAAAACGTAATGAAAACTCTATATTCAAGCTCAAAAGAACAAATTACGTTATAGTTTTGACAAAAAAAAATTATTTCGGACGACTACATATTTCGAAGTAAGCAAACTTTAATTGAACAAGTGCAAAAGCTAATACTTTGCTTTAAAATAACGATTTATGTGGTAATATGGTATTTTGCATCTGTCCTATAAAAGTTTACTCGTTTCGCTCCATTGAATCATTCGAAATAAATTATTTTGACACAACAACGAAAATAATTTTTTTGTTTAAACTGTAACATGTCGTTTTTATAAAACGAACTAAGACGTTTGGCATCTGTTTAGTGAAAGTTTTCTCGTTTGAGGGCATAAAATCGTTTGAAATTAACAGTTCTGGTCAAAACTATAACGTAAATTATTTCTTTGAGACGAAATTTAAAGTTTTCATTAAGTTTTATACAAGTTTGCTCTATTCTAAGCAAAGGAGTAATCAGGATAAACTGCTTTTATCCAAAGTAATACATAATTTGCAGTTTTGAGCCAGAATAAGACGTTTTTAATCTTTTTAATGTAAGTTTTCGTGTTCAAAAGAAAGAATCTTCTAAAATAAGCAATTTGTGTCCAGACTGAAACGTAATTTGATTTTCTGGGCCTGAATAAGAGGTTTTCAGTTTCTTTGATGTAAGGTTTCTTGTTTGTAACAATAAATAAACGAAAATCATTGGTTTTAATCCAAACTGTGACATAAATCGTTTTTTAAAGGCGAAATCAGACGTTTTGCCTCTGTTCAGTGAAAGTATACTGGTTTCAAAGCATAGAATCGTTTGAAATTAACAGTTCTCGTCAAGACTATAACGCAAATCTTTAAAGTGATACAAAGAAATAATTTACGTAATAGTTTTGACCAGAACTGTTAATTTCAAACGATTTTATGCCCCCAAACGAGAAAACTTTCACTAAGCAGATGCCAAACGTCTTAGTACGTTTTATAAAAGCGACTTATGTTACAGTTTAAACAAAAACAAATTATTTGTGTTGTTGTTGTGTCAAAATAATTTATTTCTAATGATTCAATGGAGCGAAACGGGTAAACTTTTATAGGACAGATGCAAAATACCATATTACCACATAAATCATTATTTTAAAGCAAAGTATTAGCTTTTTGCACATGTTCAATTAAAGTTTGCTTACTTCGAAGTATGTAATCGTCCGAAATATTTTTTTTTGTCAAAACTATAACGTAATTTGTTCTTTTGAGCTTGAATATAGAGTTTTCATTACGTTTTATAGTAGTTTACTCTACTCTAAGCATAGAATCAAACAGAGTAATCCGCTTTTGTTAAAACTGATACATAATTTGCTCTTATTTTCGAGAATAAGACGTTTTCAATATGCTTGATAAAATTTTTCTTGTTTATAGCAAGGAATCGTTTAAAATAAGCTGTATTTGCCTAAACTGATACGTAATTAGATATTTATGTATGGATACGAAGTTTTCAGTTTCTTTGACGTGAAATTTCTTGTTGCAAAAGGTAATACTTTGCTTTAAAACAACGCTTTATATGGTAATATGTGGTTTTGCATCTGCCCCATAAAAGTTCATTAGTTTCGAATCATAATTTCGTTTGAAATAAACAGTGCTGGTCAAAACTATAACGTAAATTATTTCTTTGAGACGAAATTTAAGTTTTCATTAAGTTGTATACAAGTTTACTCTATTCTAAGTAAAGGAGTAATCAGGATAAATTGCTTTTATCTAGAGTAATATATAATTTGCAGTTTTCAGCCAGAATAAGACGTTTTTAAACTTTTTAATGTAAGTTTTTGTGTTCAAAACAAAGGATCGTCTAAAATAAGCAGTTTTTGTCCAGACTGAAACGTAATTCGAATTTCTGTGCCTAAATAAGGGGTTTTCAGTTTCTTTGATGTAAGGTTTCTTGTTTGTAACAATGAATTAACAAAAATAATTGGTTTTTATCCAAACTGTGGCATGAATCGGCTTTAAGACTATAACGCAAATCTTTTGTTTTGTGCTAAAATAAGACGTTTTTAGTCAGTTTGATATAAGCTTTCTTGTTCAAAGCAAAATATTGTCGAAAATCAACCGTTTTTGTCTAAACTGAAACAAAATTCGGTGGTTTGTGTCCGAATACAAAGTTTTCAGATTCTTTAATGTTAGGTTTGCTGCTTCTAACAAAGAATCAACGAAAATATTTTGTTTTAATACAAACTGCAATATAAAATGTCTTTATAGGACAAAACATGATGTTTGGCATCTGTTTATTAAAAATTTACTCGTTTGGAAGCATAGAATCATTCCAAATAAGCTATTCTCGTCGAAACTATAATGTAATTAGTATTTTGTGCTAGAATACAGCGTTTTTGTTAGATTTATTAACAATTTTGTCTATTTTAAGCAATGAAACGAATAGGATTAGCTGCCTTTATCCAAAGTGATACATAAATTGCTCTTTTATGCCAGATTAATACGTTTTTAGTCTGTTCGATGTAAGTTTTCTTGTTCAAAGCAAAAGATCGTCTAAAGTAAGCCGTTTTTGTTTGAACTGATGAACAATTCAGACTGAGAGTCAACAAAAATAATTTGTTTTAATCCAAACTGATAATTTTTGACCCTATAAGAGTCCTATAAGAGTCCGAGATACGCCGTTCTCGTCAAGTCTATAACGTAATTCGTTTTTTTGTGTCAGAATACGACGTTTTCTGTCTGTTTAATATAAGTTTTTAATAATAATAATAATAATAACAATAATAATAATAATAATAATAATAACAATAATAATAATAATAATAATAATAATAATAATAATAATAATAATAATAATAATAATAATATTAATAATAATAATAATAATAAAAATAATAATAGAAATAAAAGTAAGCTTAGTTTTCTAAGCAAAAATGAAGCTTATTTTGTGTGTTATATGAGCGCTTTCTCATTTCTATGCAAGAAATCATCTGTGATCTGTATTTTTAGGCAAGAAATTGTCTAAAATTAATAACTCATTTTAAAACTGGTATAAAAACATTTACTATACAAAAGTTAATAATAATAATAATAATAATAATAATAATAATAATAATAA
>NC_087399.1:13933516-13956016 GCF_031307605.1 Tribolium castaneum
TATTTAACAAAAATTTGCTTTAAAATAAAATGTTTGAAAAACCGAAATTAAACTAAATTAATTGTGTCTAACACTTTAGTAGAGGAAAAAGGAGAGACATAAAAGTCACTAAAGTCTTAAAGTTGTCTTTAGTCGTCATATTAATAACAATAACATTTATAATAAAAATACTAGTAGTACTAAATTTGCTTATATGCAAGCGCTTAATTAAGATAACAGTTTTTTTGTTTTCTGCCTATATCTCGAAAACAGTTACTCCTATCAATTTTTACTTTTTCACCAAAATTAAAGGTGATAAAATTTCCTACAAAATAGTTATTTGCATTTTTCATGTAGAACTAACCATAAACGAGATATAAGTTTGAAAATAATTATTAATTAAAAAAAAGTGTTTTAACAGAAAATGTCTTGTGATTTAAAATACACTTAATTTGTTGGGTCCAATACTTTATTAGAAGAAAAAGGAGGTGACATAAAAGTCACTGAAGTCTTCAGAGTCGTTTTTAAATGCTGCATTTTTGACTTCGTCTCAAACATTGAAAACTGAATTACATTTTTGTTCAGTAACAGTTACAGTTTTCTTATTGGTTTTTTGCTTATATCTCGAAAACAGTTACTCCTATCAAATTTTATCTTTCTTTTAAAATTAAAGCTGATAAAATTTCCAACAAAATATTTATTTACATTTTTCTTGTAGGACCAAGCATAAACGAGTTATAGAGTTGGATATAAATAATATTTAACAAAAATTTGCTTTAAAATAAAATGCTTGAAAAACCGGAATTAAACTAAATTAATTGTGTCTAACACTTTAGTAGAGGAAAAAGGAGAAGACATAAAAGTCACTAAATGTTTCAGAGTCGTCTTTAGTCGTCATATTAATAACAATAACATTAATAATAATAATACTAATAGTACTAAATTTGCTTATATGCAAACGCTTAATTAACGTAACATTTTTTTGGTTTCTTGCTTATATCTCGAAAACAGTTACTCCTATCAATTTTTATCTTTTTTTCAAAATTAAAGCTGATAAAATTTCCTACAAAATAGTTATTTGCATTTTTTTGTAGGACCAACCATAAACGAGTTATAGAGTTGGATATAAATAATATTTAACAAAAATTTGCTTTAAAATAAAATGTTTGAAAAACCGAAATTAAACTAAATTAATTGAGTCTAACACTTTAGTAGAGGAAAAAGAAAAAGACATAAAAGTCAGTAAAGGTTTCAGAGTTGTCTTTAGTTGTCATATTAATAACAATAACATTAATAATAATAATACTAATAGTACTAAATTTGCTTATATGCAAACGCTTAATTAAGGTAACAGTGTTTTGGTTTCTTGCTTATATCTCGAAAACAGTTACTCCTATCAATTTTTATCTTTTTACTAAAATTCAAGCTGATAAAATTTCCTACAAAATAGTTATTTGCATTTTTCATGTAGGACTAACCATAAGCGAGATATATGATTGAAAATAATTAATATTTAAAAAAAAAGTGCTTTAACAGAAAATGTCTTGTGATTTAAAATTCACTTAATTTATTGTGTCCAATACTTTATTAGAAGAAAAAGGAAGTGACATAAAAGTCACTGAAGTCTTCAGAGTCGTTTTTAAATGCTGCAGTTTCGTCTTCGTCTCAAACATTGAAAACTGAATTACATTTTTGTTCAGTAACAGTCACAGTTTTCTTATTGGTTTTTTGCTTATATCTCGAAAACAGTTACTCCTATCAATTTATATCTTTCTATCAAAATTAAAGCTGATAAAATTTCCTACAAAATAGTTATTTGCATTTTTCTTGTAGGACCAACCATAAGCGAGTTATAGAGTTGGATATAAATAATATTTAACAAAAATTTGCTTTAAAATAAAATGTTTGAAAAACTGAAATTAAACTAATTTAATTGTGTCTAACACTTTAGTAGAGGAAAAAGAAGAAGACATAAAAGTCACTAAAGGTTTCAAAGTTGTCTTTAATCGTCATATTAATAACAATAACATTAATAATAATAATACTAATAGTACTAAATTTGCTTATATGCAAACGCTTAATTAAGGTAACAGTGTTTTGGTTTCTTGCTCATATCTCGAAAACAGTTACTCCTATCAATTTTTATCTTTTTACTAAAATTCAAGCTGATAAAATTTCCTACAAAATAGTTATTTGCATTTTTTATGTAGGACTAACCATAAGCGAGATATAATATTGAAAATAATTAATATTTAAAAAAGAAGTGCTTTAACAGAAAATGTCTTGTGATTTAAAATACACTTAATTTATTAGGTCCAATATTTTATTAAAAAAAAAAGGGGGTGACATATAAGTCACTGAAGTCTTCAGAGTCGATTGTAAATGCTGCATTTTCGTCTTCGTCTCAAACATTGAAAACTGAATTACATTTTTGTTCTGAAACGGTAACAGTTTTTACTTTGGTTTTTTGCTTATATCTCGAAAACAGTTACTCCTATCAATTTTTATCTTTCTTTCAAAATTAAAGCTGATAACATTTCCTACAAAATAGTTATTTGCATTTTTCTTGTAGGACCAACCATAAGCGAGTTATAAAGTTGGATATAAATAATATTTAACAAAAACTTGCTTAAAAATAAAATGTTTGAAATACTGAAATTAAACTAAATTAATTGTGTCTAACACTTTAGTAGAGAAAAAAGAAAAAGACATAAAAGTCACCAAAGTCTTCAGAATCGTTTTTAGTCGTCATATTAATAACAATAACATTAATAATAATAATACTAATAGTACTAAATCTGCTTATATGCAAGCGCTTTATTAAGGTAACAGTTTTTTGGTTTCTTGCTTATATCTCGAAAACAGTTACTCCTATGAATTTTTGTCTTTCTTTCAAAATTAAAGCTGATAAAATATTCTACAAAATAGTTATTTGCATTTTTCTTGTAGGACCAACCATGAGCGAGTTATAGAGTTGGATATAAATAATATTTAACAAAAATTTGCTTTAAAATAAAATGTTTGAAAAACTGAAATTAAACTAATTTAACTGTGTCTAACACTTTAGTAGAGAAAAAAGGAAAAGACATAAAAGTCACTAAAGGTTTCATAGTTGTCTTTAGTTGTCATATTAATAACAATAACATTAATAATAATAATACTAATAGTACTAAATTTGCTTATATGCAAACGCTTAATTAAGGTAACAGTGTTTTGGTTTCTTGCTTATATCTCGAAAACAGTTACTCCTATCAATTTTTATCTTTTTACTAAAATTCAAGCTGATAAAATTTCCTACAAAATAGTTATTTGCATTTTTCATGTAGGACTAACCATAAGCGAGATATATGATTGAAAATAATTAATATTTAAAAAAAAAGTGCTTTAACAGAAAATGTCTTGTGATTTAAAATACACTTAATTTATTGGGTCCAATACTTTATTAGAAGAAAAAAGAAGTGACATAAAAGTCACTGAAGTCTTCAGAGTCGTTTTTAAATGCTGCAGTTTCGTCTTCGTCTCAAACATTGAAAACCGAATTACATTTTTGTTCAGTAACAGTCACAGTTTTCTTATTGGTTTTTTGCTTATATCTCAAAAACAGTTACTCCTATCAATTTTTATCTTTCTTTCAAAATTAAAGCTGATAAAATTTCCTACAAAATAGTTATTTGCATTTTTCTTGTAGGACCAACCATAAGCGAGTTATAGAGTTGGATATAAATAATATTTAACAAAAATTTGCTTTAAAATAAAATGTTTGAAAAACTGAAATTAAACTAATTTAATTGTGTCTAACACTTTAGTAGAGGAAAAAGAAGAAGACATAAAAGTCACTAGAGGTTTCAAAGTTGTCTTTAATCGTCATATTAATAACAATAACATTAATAATAATAATACTAATAGTACTAAATTTGCTTATATGCAAACGCTTAATTAAGGTAACAGTGTTTTGGTTTCTTGCTCATATTTCGAAAACAGTTACTCCTATCAATTTTTATCTTTTAACTAAAATTCAAGCTGATAAAATTTCCTACAAAATATTTATTTGCATTTTTTATGTAGGACTAACCATAAGCGAGATATAAGATTGAAAATAATTAATATTTAAAAAAGAAGTGCTTTAACAGAAAATGTCTTGTGATTTAAAATACACTTAATTTATTAGGTCCAATACTTTATTAAAAAAAAAAGGGGGTGACATATAAGTCACTGAAGTCTTCAGAGTCGATTTTAAATGCTGCATTTTCGTCTTCGTCTCAAACATTGAAAACTGAATTACATTTTTGTTCTGAAACGGTAACAGTTTTTACTTTGGTTTTTTGCTTATATCTCGAAAACAGTTACTCCTATCAATTTTTATCTTTCTCTCAAAATTAAAGCTGATAACATTTCCTACAAAATAGTTATTAGCATTTTTCTTGTAGGACCAACCATAAGCGAGTTATAAAGTTGGATATAAATAATATTTAACAAAAACTTGCTTAAAAATAAAATGTTTGAAATACTGAAATTAGAATCGTTTTTAGTCGTCATATTAATAACAATAACATTAATAATAATAATACTAATAGTACTAAATCTGCTTATATGCAAGCGCTTTATTAAGGTAACAGTTTTTTGGTTTCTTGCTTATATCTCGAAAACAGTTACTCCTATGAATTTTTGTTTTTCTTTCAAAATTAAAGCTGATAAAATATTCTACAAAATAGTTATTTGCATTTTTCTTGTAGGACCAACCATAAGCGAGTTATAGAGTTGGATATAAATAATATTTAACAAAAATTTGCGTTAAAATAAAATGTTTGAAAAACTGAAATTAAACTAATTTAACTGTGTCTAACACTTTAGTAGAGAAAAAAGGAAAAAACATAAAAGTCACTAAAGGTTTCAGAGTTGTCTTTAGTTGTCATATTAATAACAATAACATTAATAATAATAATACTAATAGTACTAAATTTGCTTATATGCAAACGCTTAATTAAGGTAACAGTGTTTTGGTTTCTTGCTTATATCTCGAAAACAGTTACTCCTATCAATTTTTATCTTTTTACTAAAATTCAAGCTGATAAAATTTCCTACAAAATAGTTATTTGCATTTTTCATGTAGGACTAACCATAAGCGAGATATATGATTGAAAATAATTAATATTTAAAAAAAAAGTTTTTACTTTGGTTTTTTGCTTATATCTCGAAAACAGTTACTCCAATCAATTTTTATCTTTCTTTTAAAATTAAAGCTGATAACATTTCCTACAAAATAGTTATTTGCGTTTTTCTTGTAGGACCAACCATAAGCGAGTTATAAAGTTGGATATAAATAATATTTAACAAAAACTTGCTTAAAAATAAAATGTTTGAAATACTGAAATTAAACTAAATTAATTGTGTCTAACACTTTAGTAGAGAAAAAAGAAAAAGACATAAAAGTCACCAAAGTCTTCAAAATCGTTTTTAGTCGTCATATTAATAACAATAACATTAATAATAATAATACTAATAGTACTAAATCTGCTTATATGCAAGCGCTTTATTAAGGTAACAGTTTTTTGGTTTCTTGCTTATATCTCGAAAACAGTTACTCCTATCAATTTTTATCTTTTTTCAAAATTAAAGCTGATAAAATTTCCTACAAAATAGTTATTTGCATTTTTCTTGTAGGACCAACCATAAGCGAGTTATAGAGTTGGATATAAATAATATTTAACAAAAATTTGCTTTAAAATAAAATGTTTGAAAAACTGAAATTAAACTAATTTAATTGTGTCTAACACTTTAGTAGAGGAAAAAGAAGAAGACATAAAAGTCACTAAAGGTTTCAAGGTTGTCTTTAATCGTCATATTAATAACAATAACATTAATAATAATAATACTAATAGTACTAAATTTGCTTATATGCAAACGCTTAATTAAGGTAACAATGTTTTGGTTTCTTGCTCATATCTCGAAAACAGTTACTCCTATCAATTTTTATCTTTTTACTAAAATTCAAGCTGATAAAATTTCCTACAAAATAATTATTTGCATTTTTTATGTAGGACTAACCATAAGCGAGATATAAGATTGAAAATAATTAATATTTAAAAAAGAAGTGCTTTAACAGAAAATGTCTTGTAATTTAAAATACACTTAATTTATTAGGTCCAACACTTTATTAGAAGAAAAAGGAAGTGACATAAAAGTCACTGAAGTCTTCAGAGTCGTTTTTAAATGCTGCAGTTTCGTCTTCGTCTCAAACATTGAAAACTGAATTACATTTTTGTTCTGAAACGGTAACAGTTTTTACTTTGGTTTTTTGCTTATATCTCGAAAACAGTTACTCCTATCAATTTTTATCTTTCTTTCAAAATTAAAGCTGATAACATTTCCTACAAAATAGTTATTTGCATTTTTCTTGTAGGACCAACCATAAGCGAGTTATAAAGTTGGATATAAATAATATTTAACAAAAACTTGCTTAAAAATAAAATGTTTGAAATACTGAAATTAAACTAAATTAATTGTGTCTAACACTTTAGTAGAGAAAAAAGAAAAAGACATAAAGGTCACCAAAATCTTCAGAATCGTTTTTAGTCGTCATATTAATAACAATAACATTAATAATAATAATACTAATAGTACTAAATCTGCTTATATGCAAGCGCTTTATTAAGGTAACAGTTTTTTGGTTTCTTGCTTATATCTCGAAAACAGTTACTCCTATGAATTTTTGTCTTTTTTTCAAAATTAAAGCTGATAAAATTTCCTACAAAATAGTTATTTGCATTTTTCTTGTAGGACCAACCATAAACGAGTTATAGAGTTGGATATAAATAATATTTAACAAAAATTTGCTTTAAAATAAAATGTTTGAAAAACTGAAATTAAACTAATTTAATTGTGTCTAACACTTTAGTAGAGGAAAAAGGAAAAGACATAAAAGTCACCAAAGTCTTCAGAATCGTTTTTAGTCGTCATATTAATAACAATAACATTAATAATAATAATACTAATAGTACTAAATTTGCTTATATGCAAACGCTTAATTAAGGTAACAGTGTTTTGGTTTCTTGCTTATATCTCGAAAACAGTTACTCCTATCAATTTTTATCTTTTTACTAAAATTCAAGCTGATAAAATTTCCTACAAAATAGTTATTTGCATTTTTCATGTAGGACTAACCATAAGCGAGATATATGATTGAAAATAATTAATATTTAAAAAAAAAAGTGCTTTAACAGAAAATGTCTTGTGATTTAAAATACACTTAATTTATTGGGTCCAATACTTTATTAGAAGAAAAAGGAAGTGACATAAAAGTCACCAAAGTCTTCAGAATCGTTTTTAGTCGTCATATTAATAACAATAACATTAATAATAATAATACTAATAGTACTAAATCTGCTTATATGCAAGCGCTTTATTAAGGTAACAGTTTTTTGGTTTCTTGCTTATATCTCGAAAACAGTTACTCCTATGAATTTTTGTCTTTTTTTCAAAATTAAAGCTGATAAAATTTCCTACAAAATAGTTATTTGCATTTTTCTTGTAGGACCAACCATAAGCGAGTTATAGAGTTGGATATAAATAATTTTTAACAAAAATTTGCTTTAAAATAAAATGTTTGAAAAACTGAAATTAAACTAATTTAATTGTGTCTAACACTTTAGTAGAGGAAAAAGGAAAAGACATAAAAGTCACTAAAGGTTTCAGAGTTGTCTTTAGTTGTCATATTAATAACAATAACATTAATAATAATAATACTAATAGTACTAAATTTGCTTATATGCAAACGCTTAATTAAGGTAACAGTGTTTTGGTTTCTTGCTTATATCTCGAAAACAGTTACTCCTATCAATTTTTATCTTTCTGTCAAAATTAAAGGTGATAAAATTTCCTACAAAATAGTTATTTGCATTTTTCTTGTAGGACCAACCATAAGCGAGTTATAGAGTTGGATATAAATAATATTTAACAAAAATTTGCTTTAAAATAAAATGTTTGAAAAACTGAAATTAATCTAATTTAAGTGTGTCTAACACTTTAGTAGAGGAAAAAGAAGAAGACATAAAAGTCACTAAAGGTTTCAAAGTTGTCTTTAATCGTCATATTAATAACAATAACATTAATAATAATAATACTAATAGTACTAAATTTGCTTATATGCAAACGCTTAATTAAGGTAACAGTGTTTTGGTTTCTTGTTCATATCTCGAAAACAGTTACTCCTATCAACTTTTATCTTTTTACTAAAATTCAAGCTGATAAAATTTCCTACAAAATAATTATTTGCATTTTTTATGTAGGACTAACCATAAGCGAGATATAAGATTGAAAATAATTAATATTTAAAAAAGAAGTGCTTTAACAGAAAATGTCTTGTGATTTAAAATACACTTAATTTATTAGGTCCAATACTTTATTAGAAAAAAAGGGGGTGACATATAAGTCACTGAAGTCTTCAGAGTCGATTTTAAATGCTGCATTTTCGTCTTCGTCTCAAACATTGAAAACTGAATTACATTTTTGTTCTGAAACGGTAACAGTTTTTACTTTCGTTTTTTGCTTATATCTCGAAAACAGTTACTCCTATCAATTTTTATCTTTCTTTCAAAATTAAAGCTGATAACATTTCCTACAAAATAGTTATTTGCATTTTTCTTGTAGGACCAACCATAAGCGAGTTATAAAGTTGGATATAAATAATATTTAACAAAAACTTGCTTAAAAATAAAATGTTTGAAATACTGAAATTAAACTAAATTAATTGTGTCTAACACTTTAGTAGAGAAAAAAGAAAAAGACATAAAAGTCACCAAAGTCTTCAGAATCGTTTTTAGTCGTCATATTAATAACAATAACATTAATAATAATAATACTAATAGTACTAAATCTGCTTATATGCAAGCGCTTTATTAAGGTAACAGTTTTTTGGTTTCTTGCTTATATCTCGAAAACAGTTACTCCTATGAATTTTTGTCTTTTTTTCAAAATTAAAGCTGATAAAATTTCCTACAAAATAGTTATTTGCATTTTTCTTGTAGGACCAACCATAAGCGAGTTATAGAGTTGGATATAAATAATTTTTAACAAAAATTTGCTTTAAAATAAAATGTTTGAAAAACTGAAATTAAACTAATTTAATTGTGTCTAACACTTTAGTAGAGGAATAAGGAAAAGACATAAAAGTTACTAAAGGTTTCAGAGTTGTCTTTAGTTGTCATATTAATAACAATAACATTAATAATAATAATACTAATAGTACTAAATTTGCTTATATGCAAACGCTTAATTAAGGTAACAGTGTTTTGGTTTCTTGCTTATATCTCGAAAACAGTTACTTCTATCAATTTTTATCTTTTTACTAAAATTCAAGCTGATAAAATTTCCTACAAAATAGTTATTTGCATTTTTCATGTAGGACTAACCATAAGCGAGATATATGATTGAAAATAATTAATATTTAAAAAAAAAGTGCTTTAACAGAAAATGTCTTGTGATTTAAAATACACTTAATTTATTGGGTCCAATACTTTATTAGAAGAAAAAGGAAGTGACATAAAAGTCACTGAAGTCTTCAGAGTCGTTTTTAAATGCTGCAGTTTCGTCTTCGTCTCAAACATTGAAAACTGAATTACATTTTTGTTCAGTAACAGTCACAGTTTTCTTCTTGGTTTTTTGCTTATATCTCGAAAACAGTTACTCCTATCAATTTTTATCTTTCTGTCAAAATTAAAGCTGATAAAATTTCCTACAAAATAGTTATTTGCATTTTTCTTGTAGGACCAACCATAAGCGAGTTATAGAGTTGGATATAAATAATATTTAACAAAAACTTGCTTAAAAATAAAATGTTTGAAATACTGAAATTAAACTAAATTAATTGTGTCTAACACTTTAGTAGAGAAAAAAGAAAAGGACATAAAAGTCACCAAAGTCTTCAGAATCGTTTTTAGTCGTCATATTAATAACAATAACATTAATAATAATAATACTAATAGTACTAAATCTGCTTATATGCAAGCGCTTTATTAAGGTAACAGTTTTTTGGTTTCTTGCTTATATCTCGAAAACAGTTACTCCTATGAATTTTTGTCTTTCTTTCAAAATTAAAGCTGATAAAATATTCTACAGAATAGTTATTTGCATTTTTCTTGTAGGACCAACCATAAGCGAGTTATAAAGTAGGATATAAATAATATTTAACAAAAACTTGCTTTAAAATAAAATGTTTGAAAAACTGAAATTAAACTAATTTAATTGTGTCTAACACTTTAGTAGAGGAAAAAGAAGAAGACATAAAAGTCACTAAAGGTTTCAAAGTTGTCTTCAATCGTCATATTAATAACAATAACATTAATAATAATAATACTAATAGTACTAAATTTGCTTATATGCAAACGCTTAATTAAGGTAACAGTGTTTTGGTTTCTTGCTCATATCTCGAAAACAGTTACTTCTATCAATTTTTATCTTTTTACTAAAATTCAAGCTGATAAAATTTCCTACAAAATAGTTATTTGCATTTTTTATGTAGGACTAACCATAAGCGAGATATAAGATTGAAAATAATTAATATTTAAAAAAGAAGTGCTTTAACAGAAAATGTCTTGTGATTTAAAATACACTTAATTTCTTAGGTCCAATACTTTATTAGAAAAAAAAGGGGGTGACATATAAGTCACTGAAGTCTTCAGAGTCGATTTTAAATGCTGCATTTTCGTCTTCGTCTCAAACATTGAAAACTGAATTACATTTTTGTTCTGAAACGGTAACAGTTTTTACTTTGGTTTTTTGCTTATATCTCGAAAACAGTTACTCCTATCAATTTTTATCTTTCTTTCAAAATTAAAGCTGATAACATTTCCTACAAAATAGTTATTTGCATTTTTCTTGTAGGACCAACCATAAGCGAGTTATAAAGTTGGATATAAATAATATGTAACAAAAACTTGCTTAAAAATAAAATGTTTGAAATACTGAAATTAAACTAAATTAATTGTGTCTAACACTTTAGTAGAGAAAAAAGAAAAGGACATAAAAGTCACCAAAGTCTTCAGAATCGTTTTTAGTCGTCATATTAATAACAATAACATTAATAATAATAATACTAATAGTATTAAATCTGCTTATATGCAAGCGCTTTATTAAGGTAACAGTTTTTTGGTTTCTTGCTTATATCTCGAAAACAGTTACTCCTATGAATTTTTGTCTTTCTTTCAAAATTAAAGCTGATAAAATATTCTACAGAATAGTTATTTGCATTTTTCTTGTAGAACCAACCATAAGCGAGTTATAGAGTTGGATATAAATAATATTTAACAAAAATTTGCTTTAAAATAAAATGTTTGAAAAACTGAAATTAAACTAATTTAACTGTGTCTAACACTTTAGTAGAGAAAAAAGGAAAAGACATAAAAGTCACTAAAGATTTCAGAGTTGTTTTTAGTTGTCATATTAATAACAATAACATTAATAATAATAATACTAATAGTACTAAATTTGCTTATATGCAAACGCTTAATTAAGATAACAGTGTTTTGGTTTCTTGCTTATATCTCGAAAACAGTTACTCCTATCAATTTTTATCTTTTTACTAAAATTCAAGCTGATAAAATTTCCTACAAAATAGTTATTTGCATTTTTCATGTAGGACTAACCATAAGCGAGATATATGATTGAAAATAATTAATATTTAAAAAAAAAGTGCTTTAACAGAAAATGTCTTGTGATTTAAAATACACTTAATTTATTGGGTCCAATACTTTATTAGAAGAAAAAGGAAGTGACATAAAAGTCACTGAAGTCTTCAGAGTCGTTTTTAAATGCTGCAGTTTCGTCTTCGTCTCAAACATTGAAAACCGAATTACATTTTTGTTCAGTAACAGTCACAGTTTTTTATTGGTTTTTTGCTTATATCTCGAAAACAGTTACTCCTATCAATTTTTATCTTTCTTTCAAAATTAAAGCTGATAAAATTTCCTACAAAATAGTTATTTGCATTTTTCTTGTAGGACCAACCATAAGCGAGTTATAGAGTTGGATATAAATAATATTTAACAAAAATTTGCTTTAAAATAAAATGTTTGAAAAACTGAAATTAAACTAATTTAATTGTGTCTAACACTTTAGTAGAGGAAAAAGAAGAAGACATAAAAGTCACTAAAGGTTTCAAAGTTGTCTTTAATCGTCATATTAATAACAATAACATTAATAATAATAATACTAATAGTACTAAATTTGCTTATATGCAAACGCTTAATTAAGGTAACAGTGTTTTGGTTTCTTGCTCATATCTCGAAAACAGTTACTCCTATCAATTTTTATTTTTTTACTAAAATTCAAGCTGATAAAATTTCCTACAAAATAGTTATTTTTATTTTTTATGTAGGACTAACCATAAGCGAGATATAAGATTGAAAATAATTAATATTTAAAAAAGAAGTGCTTTAACAGAAAATGTCTTGTGATTTAAAATACACTTAATTTATTAGGTCCAATACTTTATTAGAAAAAAAAGGGGGTGACATATAAGTCACTGAAGTCTTCAGAGTCGATTTTAAATGCTGCATTTTCGTCTTCGTCTCAAACATTGAAAACTGAATTACATTTTTGTTCTGAAACGGTAACAGTTTTTACTTTGGTTTTTTGCTTATATTTCGAAAACAGTTACTCCTATCAATTTTTATCTTTTTTTCAAAATTAAAGCTGATAACATTTCCTACAAAATAGTTATTTGCATTTTTCTTGTAGGACCAACCATAAGCGAGTTATAAAGTTGGATATAAATAATATTTAACAAAAACTTGCTTAAAAATAAAATGTTTGAAATACTGAAATTAAACTAAATTAATTGTGTCTAACACTTTAGTAGAGAAAAAAGAAAAAGACATAAAAGTCACCAAAGTCTTCAGAATCGTTTTTAGTCGTCATATTAATAACAATAACATTAATAATAATAATACTAACAGTACTAAATCTGCTTATATGCAAGCGCTTTATTAAGGTAACAGTTTTTTGGTTTCTTGCTTATATCTCGAAAACAGTTACTCCTATGAATTTTTGTCTTTCTTTCAAAATTAAAGCTGATAAAATATTCTACAAAATAGTTATTTGCATTTTTCTTGTAGGACCAACCATAAGCGAGTTATAGAGTTGGATATAAATAATATATAACAAAAATTTGCTTTAAAATAAAATGTTTGAAAAACTGAAATTAAACTAATTTAACTGTGTCTAACACTTTAGTAGAGGAAAAAGGAAAAGACATAAAAATCACTAAAAGTTTCAGAGTTGTCTTTAGTTGTCATATTAATAACAATAACATTAATAATAATACTAATAGTACTAAATTTGCTTATATGCAAACGCTTAATTAAGGTAACAGTGTTTTGGTTTCTTGCTTATATCTCGAAAACAGTTACTTCTATCAATTTTTACCTTTTTACTAAAATTCAAGCTGATAAAATTTCCTACAAAATAGTTATTTGCATTTTTTAAGTAGGACTAACCATAAGCGAGATATAAGTTTGAAAATAATTAATATTTAAAAAAAAAGTGCTTTAACAGAAAATGTCTTGTGATTTAAAATACACTTAATTTATTAGGTCCAATACTTTATTAGAAGAAAAAGGGGGTGACATATAAGTCACTGAAGTCTTCAGAGTCGATTGTAAATGCTGCATTTTCGTCTTCGTCTCAAACATTGAAAACTGAATTACATTTTTGTTCTGAAACGGTAACAGTTTTCACTTTGGTTTTTTGCTTATATCTCGAAAACAATTACTCCTATCAGTTTTTATTTTTTTTTTTAAATAAAGCTGATAAAATTTCCTACAAAATAGTTATTTGCATTTTTCTTGTAGGACCAACCATCAGCGTGTTATAAAGTTGGATATAAATAATATTTAACAAAAACTTGCTTAAAAATTAAATTCATTTTCAAACATTTAATTTTTAAGCAAGTTTTTGTTAAATATTATTTATATCCAACTTTATAACTCGCTGATGGTTGGTCCTACAAGAAAAATGCAAATAACTATTT
Organism: Tribolium castaneum; assembly: GCF_031307605.1. Classification (NCBI taxonomy): domain Eukaryota; kingdom Metazoa; phylum Arthropoda; class Insecta; order Coleoptera; family Tenebrionidae; genus Tribolium; species Tribolium castaneum. The sequence goes on from NC_087399.1 coordinate 13,947,519, forward strand.
TGTAGGAAATTTTATCATCTTTATTTTGAAAAAAAGATAAAAACTGATAGGAGTAATTGTTTTCGAGATATAAGCAAAAAACCAAAGTGAAAACTGTTACCGTTTCAGAACAAAAATGTAATTCAGTTTTCAATGTTTGAGACGAAGACGAAAATGCAGCATTTACAATCGACTCTGAAGACTTCAGTGACTTATATGTCACCCCCTTTTTCTTCTAATAAAGTATTGGACCTAATAAATTAAGTGTATTTTAAATCACAAGACATTTTCTGTTAAAACACTTTTTTTTTAAATATTAATTATTTTCAAACTTATATCTCGCTTATGGTTAGTCCTACATGAAAAATGCAAATAACTATTTTGTAGGAAATTTTATCAGCTTGAATTTTAGTAAAAAGATAAAAATTGATAGGAGTAACTGTTTTCGAGATATAAGCAAGAAACCAAAACACTGTTACCTTAATTAAGCGTTTGCATATAAGCAAATTTAGTACTATTAGTATTATTATTATTAATGTTATTGTTATTAATATGACAACTAAAGACAACTCTGAAACCTTTAGTGACTTTTATGTCTTTTCCTTTTTTCTCTACTAAAGTGTTAGACACAGTTAAATTAGTTTAATTTCAGTTTTTCAAACATTTTATTTTAAAGCAAATTTTTTTAAATATTATTTATATCCAACTCTATAACTCGCTTATGGTTGGTCCTACAAGAAAAATGCAAATAACTATTTTGTAGAATATTTTATCAGCTTTAATTTTGAAAGAAAGACAAAAATTCATAGGAGTAACTGTTTTCGAGATATAAGCAAGAAACCAAAAAACTGTTACCTTAATAAAGCGCTTGCATATAAGCAGATTTAGTACTATTAGTATTATTATTATTAATGTTATTGTTATTAATATGACGACTAAAAACGATTCTGAAGACTTTGGTGACTTTTATGTCTTTTTCTTTTTTCTCTACTAAAGTGTTAGACACAATTAATTTAGTTTAATTTCAGTATTTCAAACATTTTGTTTTTAAGCAAGTTTTTGTTAAATATTATTTATATCCAACTTTATAACTCGCTTATGGTTGGTCCTACAAGAAAAATGCAAATAACTATTTTGTAGGAAATGTTATCAGCTTTAATTTTAAAAGAAAGATAAAAATTGATAGGAGTAACTGTTTTCGAGATATGAGCTAGAAACAAAAACACTGTTACCTTAATTAAGCGTTTGCATATAAGCAAATTTAGTACTATTAGTATTATTATTATTAATGTTATTGTTATTAATATGACGATTAAAGACAACTTTGAACCCTTTAGTGACTTTTATGTCTTCTTCTTTTTCCTCTACTAAAGTGTTAGACACAATTAAATTAGTTTAATTTCAGTTTTTCAAACATTTTATTTTAAAGCAAATTTTTGTTAAATATTATTTATATCCAACTCTATAACTCGCTTATGGTTGGTCCTACAAGAAAAATGCTAATAACTATTTTGTAGGAAATTTTATCAGCTTTAATTTTGACAGAAAGATAAAAATTGATAGGAGTAACTGTTTTCGAGATATAAGCAAAAAACCAATAAGAAAACTGTGACTGTTACTGAACAAAAATGTAATTCAGTTTTCAATGTTTGAGACGAAGACGAAACTGCAGCATTTAAAAACGACTCTGAAGACTTCAGTGACTTTTATGTCACTTCCTTTTTCTTCTAATAAAGTATTGGACCCAATAAATTAAGTGTATTTTAAATCACAAGACATTTTCTGTTAAAGCACTTTTTTTTTAAATATTAATTATTTTCAATCATATATCTCGCTTATGGTTAGTCCTACATGAAAAATGCAAATAACTATTTTATAGGAAATTTTATCAGCTTGAATTTTAGTAAAAAGATAAAAATTGATAGGAGTAACTGTTTTCGAGATATAAGCAAGAAACCAAAACACTGTTACCTTAATTAAGCGTTTGCATATAAGCAAATTTAGTACTATTAGTATTATTATTATTAATGTTATTGTTATTAATATGACAACTAAAGACAACTCTGAAACCTTTAGTGACTTTTATGTCTTTTTCTTTTTCCTCTACTAAAGTGTTACACTCAATTAATTTAGTTTAATTTCGGTTTTTCAAACATTTTATTTTAAAGCAAATTTTTGTTAAATATTATTTATATCCAACTCTATAACTCGCTTATGGTTGGTCCTACAAAAAAATGCAAATAACTATTTTGTAGGAAATTTTATTAGCTTTAATTTTGAAAAAAAGATAAAAATTGATAGGAGTAACTGTTTTCGAGATATAAGCAAGAAACCAAAAAAATGTTACGTTAATTAAGCGTTTGCATATAAGCAAATTTAGTACTATTAGTATTATTATTATTAATGTTATTGTTATTAATATGACGACTAAAGACGACTCTGAAACATTTAGTGACTTTTATGTCTTCTCCTTTTTCCTCTACTAAAGTGTTAGACACAATTAATTTAGTTTAATTCCGGTTTTTCAAGCATTTTATTTTAAAGCAAATTTTTGTTAAATATTATTTATTTCCAACTCTATAACTCGTTTATGCTTGGTCCTACAAGAAAAATGTAATTAACTATTTTGTTGGAAATTTTATCAGCTTTAATTTTGAAAGAAAGATAAAATTTGATAGGAGTAACTGTTTTCGAGATATAAGCAAAAAACCAATAAGAAAACTGTAACTGTTACTGAACAAAAATGTAATTCAGTTTTCAATGTTTGAGACGAAGTCAAAAATGCAGCATTTAAAAACGACTCTGAAGACTTCAGTGACTTTTATGTCACCTCCTTTTTCTTCTAATAAAGTATTGGACCCAACAAATTAAGTGTATTTTAAATCACAAGACATTTTCTGTTAAAACACTTTTTTTTAATTAATAATTATTTTCAAACTTATATCTCGCTTATGGTTAGTTCTACATGAAAAATGCAAATAACTATTTTGTAGGAAATTTTATCACCTTTAATTTTGGTGAAAAAGTAAAAATTGATAGGAGTAACTGTTTTCGAGATATAGGCAAAAAACAAAAAAACTGTTACCTTAATTAAGCGCTTGCATATAAGCAAATTTAGTACTACTAGTATTGTTATTATAAATGTTATTGTTATTAATATGACGACTAAAGACAACTTTAAGACTTTAGTGACTTTTATGTCTCCTCCTTTTTCCTCTACTAAAGTGTTAGACACAATTAATTTAGTTTAATTTCGGTTTTTCAAACATTTTATTTTAAAGCAAATTTTTTTAAATATTATTTATATCCAACTCTATAACTCGCTTATGGTTGGTCCTACAAGAAAAATGCAAATAACTATTTTGTAGAATATTTTATCAGCTTTAATTTTGAAAGAAAGACAAAAATTCATAGGAGTAACTGTTTTCGAGATATAAGCAAGAAACCAAAAAACTGTTACCTTAATAAAGCGCTTGCATATAAGCAGATTTAGTACTATTAGTATTATTATTATTAATGTTATTGTTATTAATATGACGATTATTGTTTCTTTTATTACTATTATTATTATTATTATTATTATTATTATTATTATTATTATTATTATTATTATTATTATTAACTTTTGTATAGTAAATGTTTTTATACCAGTTTTAAAATGAGTTATTAATTTTATTCAATTTCTTGCCTAAAAACACAGATCACAGATGATCTCTTGCATAGAAATGAGAAAACGCTCATATAACACACAAAATAAGCATCATTTTTGCTTAGAAAAACTAAGCTTTAATTTAGAAAGAAATTCATTATTATAAGTATTATTATCATTATTATTATTATTATTATTATTATTATTATTATTATTATTATTACTATTATTATTATTATTATTATTACTATTATTATTATTATTATTATTATTATTATTAACTTTTGTATAGTAAATGTTTTTATACCAGTTTTAAAATGAGTTAATTTTAGACAATTTCTTGCCTAAAAATACAGATCACAGATGATTTCTTGCATAGAAATGAGAAAGCGCTCATATAACACACAAAATAAGCTTCATTTTTGCTTAGAAAAACCAAGCTTTAATTTAGAAAGAAATTTATTATTGTAAGTATTATTATCATTATTATTATTATTATTATTATTATTATTATTATTATTATTATTATTATTATTATTATTATTATTATTATTATTAACTTTTGTATAGAAAATGTTTTTATACCAGTTTTAAAATGAGTTATTAATTTTATTCAATTTCTTGCCTAAAAACACAGATCACAGATGATCTCTTGCATAGAAATGAGAAAACGCTCATATAACACACAAAATAAGCATCATTTTTGCTTAGAAAAACTAAGCTTTAATTTAGAAAGAAATTCATTATTATAAGTATTATTATCATTATTATTATTATTATTATTATTATTATTATTATTACTATTATTATTATTATTATTATTACTATTATTATTATTATTATTATTATTATTATTATTATTATTATTATTATTATTATTATTATTATTATTATTATTATTATTAACTTTTGTATAGTAAATGTTTTTATACCAGTTTTAAAATGAGTTATTAATTTTAGACAATTTCTTGCCTAAAAATACAGATCACAGATGATTTCTTGCATAGAAATGAGAAAGCGCTCATATAACACACAAAATAAGCTTCATTTTTGCTTAGAAAACTAAGCTTACTTTTATTTCTATTATTATTTTTATTATTATTATTATTATTATTATTATTATTATTATTATTATTATTATTATTATTATTATTGTTATTATTATTATTATTATTATTATTGTTATTATTATTATTATTATTAAAAACTTATATTAAACAGACAGAAAACGTCGAATTCTGACACAAAAAAACGAATTACGTTATAGACTTGACGAGAACGGCGTATCTCGGACTCTTATAGGACTCTTATAGGGTCAAAAATTATCAGTTTGGATTAAAACAAATTATTTTTGTTGACTCTCAGTCTGAATTGTTCATCAGTTCAAACAAAAACGGCTTACTTTAGACGATCTTTTGCTTTGAACAAGAAAACTTACATCGAACAGACTAAAAACGTATTAATCTGGCATAAAAGAGCAAGTTATGTATCACTTTGGATAAAGACAGCTAATCCTATTCGTTTCATTGCTTAAAATAGACAAAATTGTTAATAAATCTAACAAAAACGCTGTATTCTAGCACAAAATACTAATTACATTATAGTTTCGACGAGAATAGCTTATTTGGAATGATTCTATGCTTCCAAACGAGTAAATTTTTAATAAACAGATGCCAAACATCATGTTTTGTCCTATAAAGACATTTTATATTGCAGTTTGTATTAAAACAAAATATTTTCGTTGATTCTTTGTTAGAAGCAGCAAACCTAACATTAAAGAATCTGAAAACATTGTATTCGGACACAAACCACCGAATTTTGTTTCAGTTTAGACAAAAACGGTTGATTTTCGACAATATTTTGCTTTGAACAAGAAAGCTTATATCAAACTGACTAAAAACGTCTTATTTTAGCACAAAACAAAAGATTTGCGTTATAGTCTTAAAGCTGATTCATGCCACAGTTTGGATAAAAACCAATTATTTTTGTTAATTCATTGTTACAAACAAGAAACCTTACATCAAAGAAACTGAAAACCCCTTATTTAGGCACAGAAATTCGAATTACGTTTCAGTCTGGACAAAAACTGCTTATTTTAGACGATCCTTTGTTTTGAACACGAAAACTTACATTAAAAAGATTAAAAACGTCTTATTCTGGCTGAAAACTGCAAATTATATATTACTCTAGATAAAAGCAATTTATCCTGATTACTCCTTTACTTAGAATAGAGTAAACTTGTATAAAACTTAATGAAAACTTTAAATTTCGTCTCAAAGAAATAATTTACGTTATAGTTTTGACCAGCACTGTTTATTTCAAACGAATTTGTGATTCGAAACTAATGAACTTTTATGGGGCAGATGCAAAACCACATATTACCATATAAAGCGTTGTTTTAAAGCAAAGTATTACCTTTTGCAACAAGAAATTTCACGTCAAAGAAACTGAAAACTTCGTATCCATACATAAATATCTAATTACGTATCAGTTTAGGCAAATACAGCTTATTTTAAACGATTCCTTGCTATAAACAAGAAAAATTTTATCAAGCATATTGAAAACGTCTTATTCTCGAGAATAAGAGCAAATTATGTATCAGTTTTAACAAAAGCGGATTACTCTGTTTGATTCTATGCTTAGAGTAGAGTAAACTACTATAAAACGTAATGAAAACTCTATATTCAAGCTCAAAAGAACAAATTACGTTATAGTTTTGACAAAAAAAATATTTCGGACGATTACATACTTCGAAGTAAGCAAACTTTAATTGAACATGTGCAAAAGCTAATACTTTGCTTTAAAATAATGATTTATGTGGTAATATGGTATTTTGCATCTGTCCTATAAAAGTTTACCCGTTTCGCTCCATTGAATCATTAGAAATAAATTATTTTGACACAACAACAACACAAATAATTTGTTTTTGTTTAAACTGTAACATAAGTCGCTTTTATAAAACGAACTAAGACGTTTGGCATCTGTTTAGTGAAAGTTTTCTCGTTTGGGGGCATAAAATCGTTTGAAATTAACAGTTCTGGTCAAAACTATTACGTAAATTATTTCTTTGTATCACTTTAAAGATTTGCTTTATAGTCTTGACGAGAACTGTTAATTTCAAACGATTCTATGCTTTGTAACCAGTATACTTTCACTGAACAGAGGCAAAACGTCTGATTTCGCCTTTAAAAAACGATTTGTCACAGTTTGGATTAAAACCAATGATTTTCGTTTATTCATTGTTACAAACAAGAAACCTTACATCAAAGAAACTGAAAACCTCTTATTCAGGCCCAGAAAATCAAATTACGTTTCAGTCTGGACACAAATTGCTTATTTTAGACGATTCTTTCTTTTGAACACGAAAACTTACATTAAAAAGATTAAAAACGTCTTATTCTGGCTCAAAACTGCAAATTATGTATTACTTTGGAAAAAAGCAGTTTATCCTGATTACTCCTTTGCTTAGAATAGAGCAAACTTGTATAAAACTTAATGAAAACTTTAAATTTCGTCTCAAAGAAATAATTTACGTTATAGTTTTGACCAGAACTGTTAATTTCAAACGATTTTATGCCCCCAAACGAGAAAACTTTCACTAAACAGATGCCAAACGTCTTAGTTCGTTTTATAAAAACGACATGTTACAGTTTAAACAAAAAAATTATTTTTGTTGTTGTGTCAAAATAATTTATTTCGAATGATTCAATGGAGCGAAACGAGTAAACTTTTATAGGACAGATGCAAAATACCATATTACCACATAAATCGTTATTTTAAAGCAAAGTATTAGCTTTTGCACTTGTTCAATTAAAGTTTGCTTACTTCGAAATATGTAGTCGTCCGAAATAATTTTTTTTTGTCAAAACTATAACGTAATTTGTTCTTTTGAGCTTGAATATAGAATTTTCATTACGTTTTATAGTAGTTTACTCTACTCTAAGCATAGAATCAAACAGAGTAATCCGCTTTTGTTAAAACTGATACATAATTTGCTCTTATTTTCGAGAATAAGACATTTTCAATATGTTTGATAAAATTTTTCTTGTTTATAGCAAGGAATCGTTTAAAATAAGCTGTATTTGCCTAAACTGATACGTAATTCGATATTTGTGCATGGATACGATGTTTTCAGTTTCTTTGACGTGAAATTTCTTGTTGCAAAAGGTAATACTTTGCTTTAAAACAACGCTTTATATGGTAATATGTGGTTTTGCATCTGCCCCATAAAAGTTCATTAGTTTCGAATCATAATTTCGTTTGAAATAAACAGTGCTGGTCAAAACTATAACGTAAATTATTTCTTTGAGACGAAATTTAAAGTTTTCATTAAGTTTTATACAAGTTTACTCTATTCTAAGTAAAGGAGTAATTAGGATAAATTGCTTTTATCTAGAGTAATATATAATTTGCAGTTTTCAGCCAGAATAAGACGTTTTTAATCTTTTTAATGTAAGTTTTTGTGTTCAAAACAAAGGATCGTCTAAAATAAGCAGTTTTTGTCCAGACTGAAACGTAATTCGAATTTCTGTGCCTAAATAAGGGGTTTTCAGTTTCTTTGATGTAAGGTTTCTTGTTTGTAACAATGAATTAACAAAAATAATTGGTTTTTATCCAAACTGTGGCATGAATCAGCTTTAAGACTATAACGCAAATCTTTTGTTTTGTGCTAAAATAAGACGTTTTTAGTCAGTTTGATATAAGCTTTCTTGTTCAAAGCAAAATATTGTCGAAAATCAACCGTTTTTGTCTAAACTGAAACAAAATTCGGTGGTTTGTGTCCGAATACAAAGTTTTCAGATTCTTTAATGTTAGGTTTGCTGCTTCTAACAAAGAATCAACGAAAATATTTTGTTTTAATACAAACTGC
>NC_087399.1:13958516-13983516 GCF_031307605.1 Tribolium castaneum
TATAAGTTTGAAAATAATTATTAATTAAAAAAAAGTGTTTTAACAGAAAATGTCTTGTGATTTAAAATACACTTAATTTGTTGGGTCCAATACTTTATTAGAAGAAAAAGGAGGTGACATAAAAGTCACTGAAGTCTTCAGAGTCGTTTTTAAATGCTGCATTTTTGACTTCGTCTCAAATATTGAAAACTGAATTACATTTTTGTTCAGTAACAGTTACAGTTTTCTTATTGGTTTTTTGCTTATATCTCGAAAACAGTTACTCCTATCAAATTTTATCTTTCTTTCAAAATTAAAGCTGATAAAATTTCCAACAAAATAGTTATTTACATTTTTCTTGTAGGACCAAGCATAAACGAGTTATAGAGTTGGATATAAATAATATTTAACAAAAATTTGCTTTAAAATAAAATGCTTGAAAAACCGGAATTAAACTAAATTAATTGTGTCTAACACTTTAGTAGAGGAAAAAGGAGAAGACATAAAAGTCACTAAATGTTTCAGAGTCGTCTTTAGTCGTCATATTAATAACAATAACATTAATAATAATAATACTAATAGTACTAAATTTGCTTATATGCAAACGCTTAATTAACGTAACATTTTTTTGGTTTCTTGCTTATATCTCGAAAACAGTTACTCCTATCAATTTTTATCTTTTTTTCAAAATTAAAGCTAATAAAATTTCCTAAAAAATAGTTATTTGCATTTTTTTGTAGGACCAACCATAAGCGAGTTATAGAGTTGGATATAAATAATATTTAACAAAAATTTGCTTTAAAATAAAATGTTTGAAAAACCGAAATTAAACTAAATTAATTGAGTCTAACACTTTAGTAGAGGAAAAAGAAAAAGACATAAAAGTCACTAAAGGTTTCAGAGTTGTCTTTAGTTGTCATATTAATAACAATAACATTAATAATAATAATACTAATAGTACTAAATTTGCTTATATGCAAACGCTTAATTAAGGTAACAGTGTTTTGGTTTCTTGCTTATATCTCGAAAACAGTTACTCCTATCAATTTTTATCTTTTTACTAAAATTCAAGCTGATAAAATTTCCTACAAAATAGTTATTTGCATTTTTCATGTAGGACTAACCATAAGCGAGATATATGATTGAAAATAATTAATATTTAAAAAAGAAGTGCTTTAACAGAAAATGTCTTGTGATTTAAAATACAGTTAATTTATTAGGTCCAATACTTTATTAGAAAAAAAGGGGGTGACATATAAGTCACTGAAGTCTTCAGAGTCGATTTTAAATGCTGCATTTTCGTCTTCGTCTCAAACATTGAAAACTGAATTATTTTTGTTCTGAAACGATAACAGTTTTTACTTTGGTTTTTTGCTTATATCTCGAAAACAGTTACTCCTATCAATTTTTATCTTTCTTTCAAAATTAAAGCTGATAACATTTCCTACAAAATAGTTATTTGCATTTTTCTTGTAGGACCAACCATAAGCGAGTTATAAAGTTGGATATAAATAATATTTAACAAAAACTTGCTTAAAAATAAAATGTTTGAAATACTGAAATTAAACTAAATTAATTGTGTCTAACACTTTAGTAGAGAAAAAAGAAAAAGACATAAAAGTCACCAAAGTCTTCAGAATCGTTTTTAGTCGTCATATTAATAACAATAACATTAATAATAATAATACTAATAGTACTAAATCTGCTTATATGCAAGCGCTTTATTAAGGTAACAGTTTTTTGGTTTCTTGCATATATCTCGAAAACAGTTACTCCTATGAATTTTTGTCTTTTTTTCAAAATTAAAGCTGATAAAATTTCCTACAAAATAGTTATTTGCATTTTTCTTGTAGGACCAACCATAAACGAGTTATAGAGTTGGATATAAATAATATTTAACAAAAATTTGCTTTAAAATAAAATGTTTGAAAAACTGAAATTAAACTAATTTAATTGTGTCTAACACTTTAGTAGAGGAAAAAGGAAAAGACATAAAAGTCACTAAAGGTTTCAGAGTTGTCTTTAGTTGTCATATTAATAACAATAACATTAATAATAATAATACTAATAGTACTAAATTTGCTTATATGCAAACGCTTAATTAAGGTAACAGTGTTTTGGTTTCTTGCTTATATCTCGAAAACAGTTACTCCTATCAATTTTTATCTTTTTACTAAAATTCAAGCTGATAAAATTTCCTACAAAATAGTTATTTGCATTTTTCATGTAGAACTAACCATAAGCGAGATATATGATTGAAAATAATTAATATTTAAAAAAAAAGTGCTTTAACAGAAAATGTCTTGTTATTTAAAATACACTTAATTTATTGGGTCCAATACTTTTTTAGAAGAAAAAGGAAGTGACATAAAAGTCACTGAAGTCTTCAGAGTCGTTTTTAAATGCTGCAGTTTCGTCTTCGTCTCAAACAATTAAAACTGAATTACATTTTTGTTCAGTAACAGTCACAGTTTTCTTATTGGTTTTTTGCTTATATCTCGAAAACAGTTACTCCTATCAATTTTTATCTTTCTGTCAAAATTAAAGCTGATAAAATTTCCTACAAAATAGTTATTTGCATTTTTCTTGTAGGACCAACCATAAGCGAGTTATAGAGTTGGATATAAATAATATTTAACAAAAATTTGCTTTAAAATAAAATGTTTGAAAAACTGAAATTAAACTAATTTAATTGTGTCTAACACTCTAGTAGAGGAAAAAGAAGAAGACATAAAAGTCACTAAAGGTTTCAAAGTTGTCTTTAATCGTTATATTAATAACAATAACATTAATAATAATAATACTAATAGTACAATATTTGCTTATATGCAAACGCTTAATTAAGGTAACAGTGTTTTGGTTTCTTGCTCATATCTCGAAAACAGTTACTCCTATCAATTTTTATCTTTTTTTCAAAATTAAAGCTGATAAAATTTCCTACAAAATAGTTATTTGCATTTTTCATGTAGGACTAACCATAAGCGAGATATAAGATTGAAAATAATTAATATTTAAAAAAGAAGTGCTTTAACAGAAAATGTCTTGTGATTTAAAATACACTTAATTTATTAGGTCCAATACTTTATTAGAAAAAAAGGGGGTGACATATAAGTCACTGAAGTCTTCAGAGTCGATTTTAAATGCTGCATTTTCGTCTTCGTCTCAAACATTGAAAACTGAATTACATTTTTGTTCTGAAACGGTAACAGTTTTTACATTGGTTTTTTGCTTATATCTCGAAAACAGTTACTCCTATCAATTTTTATCTTTCTTTCAAAATTAAAGCTGATAACATTTCCTACAAAATAGTTATTTGCATTTTTCTTGTAGGACCAACCATAAGCGAGTTATAAAGTTGGATATAAATAATATTTAACAAAAACTTGCTTAAAAATAAAATGTTTGAAATACTGAAATTAAACTAAATTAATTGTGTCTAACACTTTAGTAGAGAAAAAAGAAAAAGACATAAAAGTCACCAAAGTCTTCAAAATCGTTTTTAGTCGTCATATTAATAACAATAACATTAATAATAATAATACTAATAGTACTAAATCTGCTTATATGCAAGCGCTTTATTAAGGTAACAGTTTTTTGGTTTCTTGCTTATATCTCGAAAACAGTTACTCCTATGAATTTTTGTCTTTTTTTCAAAATTAAAGCTGATAAAATTTTCTACAAAATAGTTATTTGCATTTTTCTTGTAGGACCAACCATAAGCGAGTTATAGAGTTGGATATAAATAATTTTTAACAAAAATTTGCTTTAAAATAAAATGTTTGAAAAACTGAAATTAAACTAATTTAATTGTGTCTAACACTTTAGTAGAGGAAAAAGGAAAAGACATAAAAGTCACTAAAGGTTTCAGAGTTGTCTTTAGTTGTCATACTAATAACAATAACATTAATAATAATAATACTAATAGTACTAAATTTGCTTATATGCAAACGCTTAATTAAGGTAACAGTGTTTTGGTTTCTTGCTTATATCTCGAAAACAGTTACTCCTATCAATTTTTATCTTTTTACTAAAATTCAAGCTGATAAAATTTCCTATAAAATAGTTATTTGCATTTTTCATGTAGGACTAACCATAAGCGAGATATATGATTGAAAATAATTAATATTTAAAAAAAAAGTGCTTTAACAGAAAATGTCTTGTGATTTAAAATACACTTAATTTATTGGGTCCAATACTTTATTAGAAGAAAAAGGAAGTGACATAAAAGTCACTGAAGTCTTCAGAGTCGTTTAAATGCTGCAGTTTCGTCTTCGTCTCAAACATTGAAAACTGAATTACATTTTTGTTCAGTAACAGTCACAGTTTTCTTATTGGTTTTTTGCTTATATCTCGAAAACAGTTACTCTTATCAATTTTTATCTTTTCGTTAAAATTAAAGCTGATAAAATTTCCTACAAAATAAATATTTGCATTTTTCTTGTAGGACCAACCATAAGCGAGTTATAGAGTTGGATATAAATAATATTTAACAAAAATTTGCTTTAAAATAAAATGTTTGAAAAACTGAAATTAAACTAATTTAATTGTGTCTAACACTTTAGTAGAGGAAAAAGAAGAAGACATAAAAGTCACTAAAGGTTTCAAAGTTGTCTTTAATCGTCATATTAATAACAATAACATTAATAATAATAATACTAATAGTACTAAATTTGCTTATATGCAAACGCTTAATTAAGGTAACAGTGTTTTGGTTTCTTGCTCATATCTCGAAAACAGTTACTCCTATCAACTTTTATCTTTATACTAAAATTCAAGCTGATAAAATTTCCTACAAAATAATTATTTGCATTTTTTATGTAGGACTAACCATAAGCGAGATATAAGATTGAAAATAATTAATATTTAAAAAAGAAGTGCTTTAACAGAAAATGTCTTGTGATTTAAAATACACTTAATTTATTAGGTCCAATACTTTATTAGAAAAAAAGGGGGTGACATATAAGTCACTGAAGTCTTCAGAGTCGATTTTAAATGCTGCATTTTCGTCTTCGTCTCAAACATTGAAAACTGAATTACATTTTTGTTCTGAAACGGTAACAGTTTTTACATTGGTTTTTTGCTTATATCTCGAAAACAGTTACTCCTATCAATTTTTATCTTTCTTTCAAAATTAAAGCTGATAACATTTCCTACAAAATAGTTATTTGCATTTTTCTTGTAGGACCAACCATAAGCGAGTTATAAAGTTGGATATAAATAATATTTAACAAAAACTTGCTTAAAAATAAAATGTTTGAAATACTGAAATTAAACTAAATTAATTGTGTCTAACACTTTAGTAGAGAAAAAAGAAAAAGACATAAAAGTCACCAAAGTCTTCAGAATCGTTTTTAGTCGTCATATTAATAACAATAACATTAATAATAATAATACTAATAGTACTAAATCTGCTTATATGCAAGCGCTTTATTAAGGTAACAGTTTTTTGGTTTCTTGCTTATATCTCGAAAACAGTTACTCCTATGAATTTTTGTCTTTTTTTCAAAATTAAAGCTGATAAAATTTCCTACAAAATAGTTATTTGCATTTTTCTTGTCGGACCAACCATAAGCGAGTTATAGAGTTGGATATAAATAATTTTTAACAAAAATTTGCTTTAAAATAAAATGTTTGAAAAACTGAAATTAAACTAATTTAATTGTGTCTAACACTTTAGTAGAGGAAAAAGGAAAAGACATAAAAGTCACTAAAGGTTTTAGAGTTGTCTTTAGTTGTCATATTAATAACAATAACATTAATAATAATAATACTAATAGTACTAAATTTGCTTATATGCAAACGCTTAATTAAGGTAACAGTGTTTTGGTTTCTTGCTTATATCTCGAAAACAGTTACTCCTATCAATTTTTATCTTTTTACTAAAATTCAAGCTGATAAAATTTCCTATAAAATAGTTATTTGCATTTTTCATGTAGGTCTAACCATAAGCGAGATATATGATTGAAAATAATTAATATTTAAAAAAAAAAGTGCTTTAACAGAAAATGTCTTGTGATTTAAAATACACTTAATTTATTGGGTCCAATACTTTATTAGAAGAAAAAGGAAGTGACATAAAAGTCACTGAAGTTTTCAGAGTCGTTTTTAAATGCTGCAGTTTCGTCTTCGTCTCAAACATTGAAAACCGAATTACATTTTTGTTCAGTAACAGTCACAGTTTTCTTATTGGTTTTTTGCTTATATCTCGAAAACAGTTACTCCTATCAATTTTTATCTTTTTTTCAAAATTAAAGCTGATAAAATTTCTTACAAAATAGTTATTTGCATTTTTCTTGTAGGACCAACCATAAGCGAGTTATAGAGTTGGATATAAATAATATTTAACAAAAATTTGCTTTAAAATAAAATGTTTGAAAAACTGAAATTAAACTAATTTAATTGTGTCTAACACTTTAGTAGAGGAAAAAGAAGACGACATAAAAGTCACTAAAAGTTTCAAAGTTGTCTTTATTCGTCATATTAATAACAATAACATTAATAATAATAATACTAATAGAACTAAATTTGCTTATATGCAAACGCTTAATTAAGGTAACAGTGTTTTGGTTTCTTGCTCATATCTCGAAAACAGTTACTCCTATCAATTTTTATCTTTTTACTAAAATTCAAGCTGATAAAATTTCCTACAAAATAGTTATTTGCATTTTTTATGTAGGACTAACCATAAGCGAGATATAAGATTGAAAATAATTAATATTTAAAAAAGAAGTGCTTTAACAGAAAATGTCTTGTGATTTAAAATACACTTAATTTATTGGGTCCAATACTTTATTAGAAGAAAAAGGAAGTGACATAAAAGTCACTGAAGTCTTCAGAGTCGTTTTTAAATGCTGCATTTTCGTCTTCGTCTCAAACATTGAAAACTGAATTACATTTTTGTTCTGAAACGGTAACAGTTTTCACTTTGGTTTTTTGCTTATATCTCGAAAACAATTACTCCTATCAGTTTTTATCTTTTTTTCAAAATAAAGCTGATAAAATTTCCTACAAAATAGTTATTTGCATTTTTCTTGTAGGACCAACCATCAGCGAGTTATAAAGTTGGATATAAATAATATTTAACAAAAACTTGCTTAAAAATTAAATGTTTGAAATACTGAAATTAAACTAAATTAATTGTGTCTAACACTTTAGTAGAGAAAAAAGAAAAAGACATAAAAGTTACCAAAGTCTTCAGAATCGTTTTTAGTCGTCATATTAATAACAATAACATTAATAATAATAATACTATTAGTATTATAGTATTATTATTAGTAGTAGTTACCTTAATTAAGCGTTTGCATATAAGCAAATTTAGTACTATTAGTATTATTATTATTAATGTTATTGTTATTAATATGACAACTAAAGACAACTCTGAAACCTTTAGTGACTTTTATGTCTTTTCCTTTGTCCTCTACTAAAGTGTTAGACACAATTAAATTAGTTTAATTTCAGTTTTTCAAACCTTTTATTTTTAAGCAAGTTTTTGTTAAATATTATTTATATCCAACTTTATAACTCGCTTATGGTTGGTCCTACAAGAAAAATGCAAATAACTATTTTGTAGGAAATGTTATCAGCTTTAATTTTGAAAGAAAGATAAAAATTGATAGGAGTAACTGTTTTCGAGATATAAGCAAAAAACCAAAGTAAAAACTGTTACCGTTTCAGAACAAAAATGTAATTTAGTTTTCAATGTTTGAGACGAAGACGAAAATGCAGCATTTAAAATCGACTCTGAAGACTTCAGTGACTTATATGTCACCCCCTTTTTTTCTAATAAAGTATTGGACCTAATAAATTAAGGGTATTTTAAATCACAAGACATTTTCTGTTAAAGCACTTCTTTTTTAATTATTAATTATTTTCAATCTTATATCTCGCTTATGGTTAGTCCTACATAAAAAATGCAAATAATTATTTTGTAGGAAATTTTATCAGCTTGAATTTTAGTAAAAAGATAAAAATTGATAAGAGTAACTGTTTTCGAGATGTGAGCAAGAAACCAAAACACTGTTACCTTAATTAAGCGTTTGCATATAAGCAAATTTAGTACTATTAGTATTATTATTATTAATGTTATTGTTATTAATATGACGATTAAAGACAACCTTGAAACCTTTAGTGACTTTTATGTCTTCTTCTTTTTCCTCTACTAAAGTGTTAGACACAATTAAATTAGTTTAATTTCAGTTTTTCAAACATTTTATTTTAAAGCAAATTTTTGTTAAATATTATTTATATCCAACTCTATAACTCGCTTATGGTTGGTCCTACAAGAAAAATGCAAATAACTATTTTGTAGGAAATTTTATCAGCTTTAATTTTGAAAAAAGATAAAAATTGATAGGAGTAACTGTTTTCGAGATATAAGCAAGAAACCAAAAAACTGTTACCTTAATAAAGCGCTTGCATATAAGCAGATTTAGTACTATTAGTATTATTATTATTAATGTTATTGTTATTAATATGACGACTAAAAACGATTCTGAAGACTTTGGTGACTTTTATGTCTTTTTCTTTTTTCTCTACTAAAGTGTTAGACTCAATTAATTTAGTTTAATTTCGGTTTTTCAAACATTTTATTTAAAGCAAATTTTTGTTAAATATTATTTATATCCAACTCTATAACTCGCTTATGGTTGGTCCTACAAGAAAAATGCAAATAACTATTTTGTAGGAAGCTTTATCAGCTTTAATTTTAAAAGAAAGATAAAAATTGATAGGAGTAACTGTTTTCGAGATATAAGCAAAAAACCAATAAGAAAACTGTAACAGTTACTGAACAAAAATGTAATTCAGTTTTCAATGTTTGAGACGAAGACGAAAATGCAGCATTTACAAACGACTCTAAAGACTTCAGTGACCTTTCTGTCACCTCTTTTTTTTTCTAATAAAGTATTGGACCCAATAAATTAAGTGTATTTTAAATCACAAGACATTTTCTGTTGAAGCACTTTTTTTTAAATTTTAATTATTTTCAAACTTATATCTCGCTTATGGTTAGTCCTACATTAAAAATGCAATTAACTATTTTGTAGGAAATTTTATCAGCTTTAATTTTAGTAAAAAGATAAAAATTGAAAGGAGTAACTGTTTTCGAGATATAAGCAAGAAACCAAAAAATTGTTACCTGAATTAAGCGTTTGCATGTAAGCAAATTTAGTACTATTAGTATTATTATTATTAATGTTATTGTTATTAATATGACGACTAAAAACGATTCTGAAGACTTTGGTGACTTTTATGTATTTTTCTTTTTTCTCTACTAAAGTGTTAGACACAATTAATTTAGTTTAATTTCAGTATTTCAAACATTTAATTTTTAAGCAAGTTTTTGTTAAATATTATTTATATCCAACTTTATAACTCGCTTATGGTTGGTCCTACAAGAAAATTGCAAATAACTATTTTGTAGAAAATTTTATCAGCTTTATTTTGAAAAAAAAATAAAAACTGATAGGAGTAATTGTTTTCGAGATATAAGCAAAAAACCAAAGTGAAAACTGTTACCGTTTCAGAACAAAAATGTAATTCAGTTTTCAATGTTTGAGACGAAGACGAAAATGCAGCATTTACAATCGACTCTGAAGACTTCAGTGACTTATATGTCACCCCCTTTTTCTTCTAATAAAGTATTGGACCTAATAAATTAAGTGTATTTTAAATCACAAGACATTTTCTGTTAAAGCACTTTTTTTTAAATATTAATTGTTTTCAAACTTATATCTCGCTTATGGTTAGTCCTACATGAAAAATGCAAATAACTATTTTGTAGGAAATCTTATCAGCTTGAATTTTAGTAAAAAGATAAAAATTGATAGGAGTAACTGTTTTCGAGATATAAGCAAGAAACCAAAACACTGTTACCTTAATTGAGCGTTTGCATATAAGCAAATTTAGTACTATTAGTATTATTATTATTAATGTTATTGTTATTAATATGACAACTAATGACAACTCCGAAACCTTTAGTGACTTTTATGTCTTTTCCTTTTTCCTCTACTAAAGTGTTAGACACAGTTAAATTAGTTTAATTTCAGTTTTTCAAACATTTTATTTTAAAGCAAATTTTTGTTATATATTATTTATATCCAACTCTATAACTCGCTTATGGTTGGTCCTACAAGAAAAATGCAAATAACTATTTTGTAGAATATTTTATCAGCTTTAATTTTGAAAGAAAGATAAAAATTCATAGGAGTAACTGTTTTCGAGATATAAGCAAGAAACCAAAAAACTGTTACCATAATAAAGCGCTTGCATATAAGCAGATTTAGTACTATTAGTATTATTATTATTAATGTTATTGTTATTAATATGACGACTAAAAACGATTTTGAAGACTTTGGTGACTTTTATGTCTTTTTCTTTTTTCTCTACTAAAGTGTTAGACACAATTAATTTAGTTTAATTTCAGTATTTCAAACATTTTATTTTTAAGCAAGTTTTTGTTAAATATTATTTATATCCAACTTTATAACTCGCTTATGGTTGGTCCTACAAGAAAAATGCAAATAACTATTTTGTAGGAAATGTTATCAGCTTTAATTTTGAAAGAAAGATAAAAATTGATAGGAGTAACTGTTTTCGAGATATAAGCAAAAAACCAAAGTAAAAACTGTTACCGTTTCAGAACAAAAATGTAATTCAGTATTCAATGTTTGAGACGAAGACGAAAATGCAGCATTTAAAATCGACTCTGAAGACTTCAGTGACTTATATGTCACTCCCTTTTTTTTCTAATAAAGTATTGGACCTAATAAATTAAGTGTATTTTAAATCACAAGACATTTTCTGTTAAAGCACTTCTTTTTTAAATATTAATTATTTTCAATCTTATATCTCGCTTATGGTTAGTCCTACATAAAAAATGCAAATAACTATTTTGTAGGAAATTTTATCAGCTTGAATTTTAGTAAAAAGATAAAAATTGATAGGAGTAACTGTTTTCGAGATATGAGCAAGAAACCAAAACACTGTTACCTTAATTAAGCGTTTGCATATAAGCAAATTTAGTACTATTAGTATTATTATTATTAATGTTATTGTTATTAATATGACGATTAAAGACAACTTTGAAACCTTTAGTGACTTTTATGTCTTCTTCTTTTTCCTCTACTAAAGTGTTAGATACAATTAAATTAGTTTAATTTAAGTTTTTCAAACATTTTATTTTAAAGCAAATTTTTGTTAAATATTATTTATATCCAACTCTATAACTCGCTTATGGTTGGTCCTACAAGAAAAATGCAAATAACTATTTTGTAGGAAATTTTATCAGCTTTAATTTTGAAAGAAAGATAAAAATTGATAGGAGTAACTGTTTTCGAGATATAAACAAAAAACCAATAAGAAAACTGTGACTGTTACTGAACAAAAATGTAATTCGGTTTTCAATGTTTGAGACGAAGACGAAACTGCATCATTTAAAAACGACTCTGAAGACTTCAGTGACTTTTATGTCACTTCCTTTTTCTTCTAATAAAGTATTGGACCCAATAAATTAAGTGTATTTTAAATCACAAGACATTTTCTGTTAAAGCACTTTTTTTTAAAATATTAATTATTTTCAATCATATATCTCGCTTATGGTTAGTCCTACATGAAAAATGCAAATAACTATTTTGTAGGAAATTTTATCAGCTTGAATTTTAGTAAAAAGATAAAAGTTGATAGGAGTAACTGTTTTCGAGATATAAGCAAGAAACCAAAACACTGTTACCTTAATTAAGCGTTTGCATATAAGCAAATTTAGTACTATTAGTATTATTATTATTAATGTTATTGTTATTAATATGACAACTAAAGACAACTCTGAAACCTTTAGTGACTTTTATGTCTTTTCCTTTTTTCTCTACTAAAGTGTTAGACACAGTTAAATTAGTTTAATTTCCGTTTTTCAAACATTTTATTTTAAAGCAAATTTTTGTTAAATATTATTTATATCCAACTCTATAACTCGCTTATGGTTGGTCCTACAAGAAAAATGCAAAAAACTATTTTGTAGAATATTTTATCAGCTTTAATTTTGAAAGAAAGACAAAAATTTATAGGAGTAACTGTTTTCGAGATATAAGCAAGAAACCAAAAAACTGTTACCTTAATAAAGCGCTTGCATATAAGCAGATTTAGTACTATTAGTATTATTATTATTAATGTTATTGTTATTAATATGACGACTAAAAACGATTCTGAAGACTTTGGTGACTTTTATGTTTTTTTCTTTTTTCTCTACTAAAGTGTTAGACACAATTAATTTAGTTTAATTTCAGTATTTCAAACATTTTATTTTTAAGCAAGTTTTTGTTAAATATTATTTATATCCAACTTTATAACTCGCTTATGGTTGGTCTTACAAGAAAAATGCAAATAACTATTTTGTAGGAAATGTTATCAGCTTTAATTTTGAAAGAAAGATAAAAATTGATAGGAGTAACTGTTTTCGAGATATAAGCAAAAAACCAAAGTAAAAACTGTTACCGTTTCAGAACAAAAATGTAATTCAGTATTCAATGTTTGAGACGAAGACGAAAATGCAGCATTTAAAATCGACTCTGAAGACTTCAGTGACTTATATGTCACTCCCTTTTTTTTCTAATAAAGTATTGGACCTAATAAATTAAGTGTATTTTAAATCACAAGACATTTTCTGTTAAAGCACTTCTTTTTTAAATATTAATTATTTTCAATCTTATATCTCGCTTATGGTTAGTCCTACATAAAAAATGCAAATAACTATTTTGTAGGAAATTTTATCAGCTTGAATTTTAGTAAAAAGATAAAAATTGATAGGAGTAACTGTTTTCGAGATATGAGCAAGAAACCAAAACACTGTTACCTTAATTAAGCGTTTGCATATAAGCAAATTTAGTACTATTAGTATTATTATTATTAATGTTATTGTTATTAATATGACGATTAAAGACAACTTTGAAACCTTTAGTGACTTTTATGTCTTCTTCTTTTTCCTCTACTAAAGTGTTAGACACAATTAAATTAGTTTAATTTCAGTTTTTCAAACATTTTATTTTAAAGCAAATTTTTGTTAAATATTATTTATATCCAACTCTATAACTCGCTTATGGTTGGTCCTACAAGAAAAATGCAAATAACTATTTTGTAGGAAATTTTATCAGCTTTAATTTTGAAAAAAGATAAAAATTGATAGGAGTAACTGTTTTCGAGATATAAGCAAAAAACCAATAAGAAAACTGTGACTGTTACTGAACAAAAATGTAATTCGGTTTTCAATGTTTGAGACGAAGACGAAACTGCAGCATTTAAAAACGACTCTGAAGACTTCAGTGACTTTTATGTCACTTCCTTTTTCTTCTAATAAAGTATTGGACCCAATAAATTAAGTGTATTTTAAATCACAAGACATTTTCTGTTAAAGCACTTTTTTTTAAAATATTAATTATTTTCAATCATATATCTCGCTTATGGTTAGTCCTACATGAAAAATGCAAATAACTATTTTGTAGGAAATTTTATCAGCTTGAATTTTAGTAAAAAGATAAAAGTTGATAGGAGTAACTGTTTTCGAGATATAAGCAAGAAACCAAAACACTGTTACCTTAATTAAGCGTTTGCATATAAGCAAATTTAGTACTATTAGTATTATTATTATTAATGTTATTGTTATTAATATGACAACTAAAGACAACTCTGAAACCTTTAGTGACTTTTATGTCTTTTCCTTTTTTCTCTACTAAAGTGTTAGACACAGTTAAATTAGTTTAATTTCCGTTTTTCAAACATTTTATTTTAAAGCAAATTTTTGTTAAATATTATTTATATCCAACTCTATAACTCGCTTATGGTTGGTCCTACAAGAAAAATGCAAAAAACTATTTTGTAGAATATTTTATCAGCTTTAATTTTGAAAGAAAGACAAAAATTCATAGGAGTAACTGTTTTCGAGATATAAGCAAGAAACCAAAAAACTGTTACCTTAATAAAGCGCTTGCATATAAGCAGATTTAGTACTATTAGTATTATTATTATTAATGTTATTGTTATTAATATGACGACTAAAAACGATTCTGAAGACTTTGGTGACTTTTATGTTTTTTTCTTTTTTCTCTACTAAAGTGTTAGACACAATTAATTTAGTTTAATTTCAGTATTTCAAACATTTTATTTTTAAGCAAGTTTTTGTTAAATATTATTTATATCCAACTTTATAACTCGCTTATGGTTGGTCTTACAAGAAAAATGCAAATAACTATTTTGTAGGAAATGTTATCAGCTTTAATTTTGAAAGAAAGATAAAAATTGATAGGAGTAACTGTTTTCGAGATATAAGCAAAAAACCAAAGTAAAAACTGTTACCGTTTCAGAACAAAAATGTAATTCAGTTTTCAATGTTTGAGACGAAGACGAAAATGCAGCATTTAAAATCGACTCTGAAGACTTCAGTGACTTATATGTCACTCCCTTTTTTTTTAATAAAGTATTGGACCTAATAAATTAAGTGTATTTTAAATCACAAGACATTTTCTGTTAAAGCACTTCTTTTTTAAATATTAATTATTTTCAATCTTATATCTCGCTTATGGTTAGTCCTACATAAAAAATGCAAATAACTATTTTGTAGGAAATTTTATCAGCTTGAATTTTAGTAAAAAGATAAAAATTGATAGGAGTAACTGTTTTCGAAATATGAGCAAGAAACCAAAACACTGTTACCTTAATTAAGCGTTTGCATATAAGCAAATTTAGTACTATTAGTATTATTATTATTAATGTTATTGTTATTAATATGACGATTAAAGACAACTTTGAAACCTCTAGTGACTTTTATGTCTTCTTCTTTTTCCTCTACTAAAGTGTTAGACACAATTAAATTAGTTTAATTTCAGTTTTTCAAACATTTTATTTTAAAGCAAATTTTTGTTAAATATTATTTATATCCAACTCTATAACTCGCTTATGGTTGGTCCTACAAGAAAAATGCAAATAACTATTTTGTAGGAAATTTTATCAGCTTTAATTTTGAAAGAAAGATAAAAATTGAAAGGAGTAACTGTTTTCGAGATATAAGCAAAAAACCAATAAGAAAACTGTGACTGTTACTGAACAAAAATGTAATTCGGTTTTCAATGTTTGAGACGAAGACGAAACTGCAGCATTTAAAAACGACTCTGAAGATTTCAGTGACTTTTATGTCACTTCCTTTTTCTTCTAATAAAGTATTGGACCCAATAAATTAAGTGTATTTTAAATCACAAGGCATTTTCTGTTAAAGCACTTTTTTTTTAAATATTAATTATTTTCAATCATATATCTCGCTTATGGTTAGTCCTACATGAAAAATGCAAATAACTATTTTGTAGGAAATTTTATCAGCTTGAATTTTAGTAAAAAGATAAAAATTGATAGGAGTAACTGTTTTCGAGATATAAGCAAGAAACCAAAACACTGTTACCTTAATTAAGCGTTTGCATATAAGCAAATTTAGTACTATTAGTATTATTATTATTAATGTTATTGTTATTAATATGACAACTAAAGACAACTCTGAAACCTTTAGTGACTTTTATGTCTTTTCCTTTTTTCTCTACTAAAGTGTTAGACACAGTTAAATTAGTTTAATTTCAGTTTTTCAAACATTTTATTTTAAAGCAAATTTTTGTTAAATATTATTTATATCCAACTCTATAACTCGCTTATGGTTGGTCCTACAAGAAAAATGCAAATAACTATTTTGTAGAATATTTTATCAGCTTTAATTTTGAAAAAAAGATAAAAATTGATAGGAGTAACTGTTTTCGAGATATAAGCAAGAAACCAAAAAAATGTTACGTTAATTAAGCGTTTGCATATAAGCAAATTTAGTACTATTAGTATTATTATTATTAATGTTATTGTTATTAATATGGCGACTAAAGACGACTCTGAAACATTTAGTGACTTTTATGTCTTCTCCTTTTTCCTCTACTAAAGTGTTAGACACAATTAATTTAGTTTAATTCCGGTTTTTCAAGCATTTTATTTTAAAGCAAATTTTTGTTAAATATTATTTATATCCAACTCTATAACTCGTTTATGCTTGGTCCTACAAGAAAAATGTAAATAACTATTTTGTTGGAAATTTTATCAGCTTTAATTTTGAAAGAAAGATAAAATTTGATAGGAGTAACTGTTTTCGAGATATAAGCAAAAAACCAATAAGAAAACAGTAACTGTTACTGAACAAAAATGTAATTCAGTTTTCAATGTTTGAGACGAAGTCAAAAATGCAGCATTTAAAAACGACTCTGAAGACTTCAGTGACTTTTATGTCACCTCCTTTTTCTTCTAATAAAGTATTGGACCCAACAAATTAAGTGTATTTTAAATCACAAGACATTTTCTGTTAAAACACTTTTTTTTAATTAATAATTATTTTCAAACTTATATCTCGCTTATGGTTAGTTCTACATGAAAAATGCAAATAACTATTTTGTAGGAAATTTTATCATCTTTAATTTTGGTGAAAAAGTAAAAATTGATAGGAGTAACTGTTTTCGAGATATAGGCAAAAAACAAAAAAACTGTTACCTTAATTAAGCGCTTGCATATAAGCAAATTTAGTACTACTAGTATTGTTATTATAAATGTTATTGTTATTAATATGACGACTAAAGACAACTTTAAGACTTTAGTGACTTTTATGTCTCTCCTTTTTCCTCTACTAAAGTGTTAGACACAATTAATTTAGTTTAATTTCGGTTTTTCAAACATTTTATTTTAAAGCAAATTTTTGTTAAATATTAAAAACTATAAAATGGCTTAGATTGCCTAAAAACACAGATCACACATGATCTTTTGCATAAAAATGAGAAAACGCTTATGTAACACACAAAATAAGCTCCATTTTTCCTTTTTAAAAGTATTATTATTATTATTACTTTTGTTACTATTACTATTATTATTATTATTATTATTATTATTATTATTATTGTTATTATTATTATTATTATTATTATTATTATTATTATTATTATTATTATTATTATTATTAAAAACTTATATTAAACAGACAGAAAACGTCGTATTCTGACACAACTTAAAACACAGATCACATATGATCTTTTGCATAGAAATGAGAAAACGCTCATATAACACAAAATAAGCTTCATTTTGGCTTAGAAAACTAAGCTTACTTTTACTACTACTATTATTTTTATTTTTATTATTATTATTATTATTACTATTATTTTTATTATTATTATTATTATTATTATTATTAATATTATTATTAAATACCGATTATAACTTTTGCATAGTAAATGATTTTATACCAGTTTTAAAATGAGTTATTAATTTTAGACAATTTCTTGCCTAAAAACACAGATCACAGATGATCTCTTGCATAGAAATGAGAAAACGCTCAGATAACACAAAATAAGCATCATTTTTGCTTAGAAAAACTAAGCTTTAATTTAGAAAGAAATTTATTATTATAAGTATTATTATCATTATTATTATTATTATTATTATTATTATTATTATTATTATTATTATTGTTTCTTTTATTACTATTAGTATTATTATTATTATTATTATTATTATTATTATTATTACTATTATTATTATTAACTTTTGTATAGTAAATGTTTTTATACCAGTTTTAAAATGAGTTATTAATTTTATTCAATTTCTTGCCTAAAAACACAGATCACAGATGATCTCTTGCATAGAAATGAGAAAACGCTCATATAACACACAAAATAAGCATCATTTTTGCTTAGAAAAACTAAGCTTTAATTTAGAAAGAAATTCATTATTATAAGTATTATTATCATTATTATTATTATTATTATTATTATTATTATTATTATTATTATTATTATTATTATTATTATTATTATTATTACTATTATTATTATTATTATTATTATTACTAATATTATTATTATTATTATTATTATTATTAACTTTTGTATAGTAAATGTTTTTATACCAGTTTTAAAATGAGTTATTAATTTTAGACAATTTCTTGCCTAAAAATACAGATCACAGATGATTTCTTGCATAGAAATGATTTTATTTTAAAGCAAATTTTTGTTTAATATTATTTATATCCAACTCTATAACTTGCTTATGCTTGGTCCTACAAGAAAAATGTAAATAACTATTTTGGTGTTTTTGAGATATAAGCAAAAAACCAAAGTGAAAACTGTTACAGTTACATAACAAAAATGTAATTCAGTTTTCAATGTTTGAGACGAAGACGAAAATGCAGCATTTAAAAACGACTCTGAAGACTTCAGTGACTTTTATGTCACCTCCTTTTTCTTCTAATAAAGTATTGGACCCAATAAATTAAGTGTATTTTAAATCACAAGACATTTTCTGTTAAAGCACTTTTTTTTTAAATATTAATTATTTTCAAACTTATATCTCGCTTATGGTTAGTCCTACATGAAAAATGCAAATTACTATTTTGTACAAAATTTTATCAGCTTGCTTTAATTTTAGTAAAAATTTAAAAATTGATAGGAGTAACTGTTTTCGAGATATAAGCAAGAAACCAAAAAACTGTTACCTTTATTAAGCGCTTGCATATAAGCAAATTTAGTAATATTAGTATTATTATTATTAATGTTATTGTTATTAATATGACGACTAAAAACGACTCTCAAGACTTTGGTGACTTTTATGTCTTCTCCTTTTACTTCTACTAAAGTGTTAGTCTTAGTTTAGTTTAATTTCGGTCTTTCAAACATTTTATTTTAAAGCAAATTTTTGTTAAAGATTATTTATATCCAACTCTATAACTCGCTTATGGTTGGTCCTACAAAAAAATGCAAATAACTATTTTGTAGGAAATTTTATCAGCTTTAATTTTGAAAAAAAGATAAAAATTGATAGGAGTAACTGTTTTCGAGATATAAGCAAGAAACCAAAAAACTGTTACCTTAATTAAGCGTTTGCATATTAGTACTATTAGTACTATTAGTATTATTATTATTAATGTTATTGTTATTAATATGACGACTAAAGACGACTCTGAAACATTTAGTGACTTTTATGTCTTCTCCTTTTTCCTCTACTAAAGTGTTAGACACAATTAATTTAGTTTAATTCCGGTTTTTCAAGCATTTTATTTTAAAGCAAATTTTTGTTAAATATTATTTATATCCAACTCTATAACTCGTTTATTCTTGGTCCTACAAGAAAAATGTAAATAACTATTTTGTTGGAAATTTTATCAGCTTTTGAATTTTGAAAGAAAGTTAAAATTTGATAGGAGTAACTGTTTTCGAGATATAAGCAAAAAACCAATAAGAAAACTGTAACTGTTACTGAACAAAAATGTAATTCAGTTTTCAATGTTTGAGACGAAGACAAAAATGCAGCATTTAAAAACGACTCTGAAGACTTCAGTGACTTTTATGTTACCTCCTTTTTCTTCTCATAAAGTATTGGACCCAATAAATTAAGTGTATTTTAAATCACAAGACATTTTCTGTAAAAACACTTTTTTTTAATTATTAATTATTTTCAAACTTATATCTTGCTTATGGTTAGTTCTACATGAAAAATGCAAATAACTATTTTGTAGGAAATTTTATCACCTTTAATTTTGGTGAAAAAGTAAAAATTGTTAGGAGTAACTGTTTTCGAGATATAAGCAAAAAACAAAAAAACTGTTACCTTAAGTAAGCGCTTGCATATAAGCAAATTTAGTACTACTAGTATTGTTATTATAAATGTTATTGTTATTAATATGACGACTAAAGACAACTCTAAGTCTTTAGTGACTTTTATGTCTCCTCCTTTTTCCTCTACTAAAGTGTTAGACACAATTAATTTAGTTTAATTTCAGTTTTTCAAACATTTTATTTTAAAGCAAATTTTTGTTAAATATTAAAAACTATAAAATGGGTTAGATTGCCTAAAAACACAGATCACACATGATCTTTTGCATAGAAACGAGAAAACGCTCATGTAACACACAAAATAAGCTCCATTTTTCCTTATTAAAAGTATTATTATTATTATTATTACTTATGTTACTATTACTATTATTATTATTATTATTATTATTATTATTATTATTATTATTATTATTATTATTATTATTATTATTATTATTATTATTACTATTATTATTATTATTATTATTATTATTATTATTATTATTATTATTATTATTATTATTATTATTATTATTATTAATTTTATTATTATTAAAAACTGATTATAACTTTTGTATAGTAAATGTTTTTATACCAGTTTTAAAATGAGATATTAATTTTAGACAATTTGTTGCCTAAAAACACAGATCACAGATGATTTCTTGCATAGAAATGAGAAAACGCTCATATAACACACAAAATAAGCTTCATTTTTGCTTAGAAAACTAAGCTTACTTTTATTACTATTATTATTTTCATTATTATTATTATTAATATTATTATTATTATTACTATTATTATTATTATTATTATTATTATTATTATTATTATTATTATTATTTTTATTGTTATTATTATTATTATTAAAAACTTATATTAAACAGACAGAAAACGTCGTATTCTGACACAAAAAACGAATTACGTTATAGACTTGACGAGATCGGCGTATCTCGGACTCTTATAGGACTCTTATAGGGTCAAAAAGTATCAGTTTGGATTAAAACAAATTATTTTTGTTGAGTCTCAGTCTGAATTGTTGATCAGTTCAAACAAAAACGGCTTATTTTAGACGATCTTTTGCTTTGAACAAGAAAACTTACATAGAACAGATTAAAAACGTATTAATCTGGCATAAAAGAGCAATTTATGTATCACTTCGGATAAAGGCAGCTAATCCTATTCGTTTTATTGCTTAAAATAGACAAAATTGTTAATAAATCTAACAAAAACGCTGTATTCTAGCACAAAATACTAATTACATTATAGTTTCGACGAGAATAGCTTATTTGGAATGATTCTATGCTTCCAAACGAGTAAATTTTTATTAAACAGATGCCAAACATCATGTTTTGTCCTATAAAGACATTTTATATTGCAGTTTGTATTAAAACAAAATATTTTCGTTGATTCTTTGTTAGAAGCAGCAAACCTAACATTAAAGAATCTGAAAACTTTGTATTCGGACACAAACCACCGAATTTTGTATCAGTTTAGAAAAAAACGGTTGATTTTCGACAATATTTTGCTTTGAACAAGAAAACTTATATCAAACTGACTAAAAACGTCTTATTTTAGCACAAAACAAAAGATTTGCGTTATAGTCTTAACGAGAGCTGTTAATTTCAAACGGTTCTATGCTTTGAAACGAGTAAACTTTCACTGTACAGAGGAAAAACATCTTATTTCGCCTTTTAAAAACGATTCATGCCACAGTTTGGATAAAAACCAATTATTTTCGTTAATTCATTGTTACAAACATGAAACCTTACATCAAAGTAACTGAAAACCCCTTATTGAGGCACAGAAATTCGAATTACGTTTCAGTCTGAACAAAAACTGCTTACTTTAGACGATCCTTTGTTTTGAATACAAAAACTTACATTAAAAAGATTAAAAACGTCTTATTCTGGCTGAAAACTGCAAATTATATATTACTCTAGATAAAAGCAATTTATCCTGATTACTCCTTTACTTAGAATAGAGTAAACTTGTATAAAACTTAATAAAAACTTTAAATTTCGTCTCAAAGAAATAATTTACGTTATAGTTTTGACCAGCACTGTTTATTTCAAACGATTTTATGATTCGAAACTAATGAACTTTTATGGGGCAGATGCAAAACCACATATTACAATATAAAGCGTTGTTTTAAAGCAAATTATTACCTTTTGCAACAAGAAATTTCACGTCAAAGAAACTGAAAACATCGTATCCATGCACAAATATCGAATTACGTATCAGTTTAGGCAAATACAGCTTATTTTAAACGATTCCTTGCTATAAACAAGAAAAATTTTATCAAACATATTGAAAATGTCTTATTCTCGAAAATAAGAACAAATTATGTATCAGTTTTATTTAACAAAAGCGGATTACTCTGTTTGATTCTATGCTTAGAGTAGAGTAAACTACTATAAAACGTAATGAAAACTCTATATTCAAGCTCAAAAGAACAAATTACGTTATAGTTTTGACAAAAAAAAATTATTTCGGGCGACTACATATTTCGAAGTAAGCAAACTTTAATTGAACAAGTGCAAAAGCTAATACTTTGCTTTAAAATAACGATTTATGTGGTAATATGGTATTTTGCATCTGTCCTATAAAAGTTTACTCGTTTCGCTCCATTGAATCATTCGAAATAAATTATTTTGACACAACAACGAAAATAATTTTTTTGTTTAAACTGTAACATGTCGTTTTTATAAAACGAACTAAGACGTTTGGCATCTGTTTAGTGAAAGTTTTCTCGTTTGGGGGCATAAAATCGTTTGAAATTAACAGTTCTGGTCAAAACTATAACGTAAATTATTTCTTTGTGACGAAATTTAAAGTTTTCATTAAGTTTTATACAAGTTTGCACTATTCTAAGCAAAGGAGTAATCAGGATAAACTGCTTTTATCCAAAGTAATACATAATTTGCAGTTTTGAGCCAGAATAAGACGTTTTTAATCTTTTTAATGTAACTTTTCGTGTTCAAAAGAAAGAATCGTCTAAAATAAGCAATTTGTGTCCAGACTGAAACGTAATTTGATTTTCTGGGCCTGAATAAGAGGTTTTCAGTTTCTTTGATGTAAGGTTTCTTGTTTGTAACAATGAATAAACGAAAATCATTGGTTTTAATCCAAACTGTGACATAAATCGTTTTTTAAAGGCGAAATCAGACGTTTTGCCTCTGTTCAGTGAAAGTATACTGGTTTCAAAGCATAGAATCGTTTGAAATTAACAGTTCTCGTCAAGACTATAACGCAAATCTTTAAAGTGATACAAAGAAATAATTTACGTAATAGTTTTGACCAGAATTGTTAATTTCAAACGATTTTATGCCCCCAAACGGGAAAACTTTCACTAAGCAGATGCCAAACGTCTTAGTTCGTTTTATAAAAGCGACTTATGTTACAGTTTAAACAAAAACAAATTATTTGTGTTGTTGTTGTGTCAAAATAATTTATTTCTAATGATTCAATGGAGCGAAACGGGTAAACTTTTATAGGACAGATGCAAAATACCATATTACCACATAAATCATTATTTTAAAGCAAAGTATTAGCTTTTGCACATGTTCAATTAAAGTTTGCTTACTTCGAAGTATGTAATCGTCCGAAATATTTTTTTTTGTCAAAACTATAACGTAATTTGTTCTTTTGAGCGTGAATATAGAGTTTTCATTACGTTTTATAGTAGTTTACTCTACTCTAAGCATAGAATCAAACAGAGTAATCCGCTTTTGTTAAAACTGATACATAATTTGCTCTTATTTTCGAGAATAAGACGTTTTCAATATGCTTGATAAAATTTTTCTTGTTTATAGCAAGGAATCGTTTAAAATAAGCTGTATTTGCCTAAACTGATACGTAATTAGATATTTATGTATGGATACGAAGTTTTCAGTTTCTTTGACGTGAAATTTCTTGTTGCAAAAGGTAATACTTTGCTTTAAAACAAC
This sequence comes from Tribolium castaneum, assembly GCF_031307605.1. Lineage (NCBI taxonomy): Eukaryota > Metazoa > Arthropoda > Insecta > Coleoptera > Tenebrionidae > Tribolium > Tribolium castaneum. The sequence continues at coordinate 13,982,080 of NC_087399.1, forward strand.
GCTTTATATGGTAATATGTGGTTTTGCATCTGCCCCATAAAAGTTCATTAGTTTCGAATCATAATTTCGTTTGAAATAAACAGTGCTGGTCAAAACTATAACGTAAATTATTTCTTTGAGACGAAATTTAAAGTTTTCATTAAGTTTTATACAAGTTTACTCTATTCTAAGTAAAGGAGTAATCAGGATAAATTGCTTTTATCTAGAGTAATATATAATTTGCAGTTTTCAGCCAGAATAAGACGTTTTTAATCTTTTTAATGTAAGTTTTCGTGTTCAAAACAAAGGATCGTCTAAAATAAGCAGTTTTTGTCCAGACTGAAACGTAATTCGAATTTCTGTGCCTAAATAAGGGGTTTTCAGTTTCTTTGATGTAAGGTTTCTTGTTTGTAACAATGAATTAACAAAAATAATTGGTTTTTATCCAAACTGTGGCATGAATCAGCTTTAAGACTATAACGCAAATCTTTTGTTTTGTGCTAAAATAAGACGTTTTTAGTCAGTTTGATATAAGCTTTCTTGTTCAAAGCAAAATATTGTCGAAAATCAACCGTTTTTGTCTAAACTGAAACAAAATTCGGTGGTTTGTGTCCGAATACAAAGTTTTCAGATTCTTTAATGTTAGGTTTGCTGCTTCTAACAAAGAATCAACGAAAATATTTTGTTTTAATACAAACTGCAATATAAAATGTCTTTATAGGACAAAACATGATGTTTGGCATCTGTTTATTAAAAATTTACTCGTTTGGAAGCATAGAATCATTCCAAATAAGCTATTCTCGTCGAAACTATAATGTAATTAGTATTTTGTGCTAGAATACAGCGTTTTTGTTAGATTTATTAACAATTTTGTCTATTTTAAGCAATGAAACGATTAGAATTAGTTGCCTTTATCCAAAGTGATACATAAATTGCTCTTTTATGCCAGATTAATACGTTTTTAGATCGTCTAAAGTAAGCCGTTTTTGTTTGAACTGATGAAATATTCAGACTGAGAGTCAACAAAAATAATTTGTTTTAATCCAAACTGATAATTTTTGACCCTATAAGAGTCCTATAAGAGTCCGAGATACGCCGTTCTCGTCAAGTCTATAACGTAATTCGTTTTTTTGTGTCAGAATACGACGTTTTCTGTCTGTTTAATATAAGTTTTTAATAATAATAATAATAATAACAATAATAATAATAATAATAATAATAATAACAATAATAATAATAATAATAATAATAATAATAATAATAATAATAATAATAATAATAATAATAATAATAATAATAATAATAAAAATAATAATAGAAATAAAAGTAAGCTTAGTTTTCTAAGCAAAAATGAAGCTTATTTTGTGTGTTATATGAGCGCTTTCTCATTTCTATGCAAGAAATCATCTGTGATCTGTATTTTTAGGCAAGAAATTGTCTAAAATTAATAACTCATTT